>NC_056732.1:903770699-903973199 GCF_019279795.1 Protopterus annectens
CAGCCCTGAAGGTGCCTGTGATGGGGGCTGGACTGGAGGGGCCATCTGCCCCTCTAGCTGTGCCAGCCTGCCCTCCACCTGGTGCAGGCAGTCATCCAGCTCCATCTGGAGGACACTGTCCACCATGCCACAGACCTCGTCCTGGGTGACAACATCCTTAACATGCTGATTTGCGGGGGGGGGGGCAAGCCACGTCCTCTGCAGCAGTTCCACCAGAGGGTGGTGCAGGATCAGCAGATGAGGGAGGTCTGGGTTGGGTCCCAGACATGCTGGGACCTGGTGCCTTGACCAGGTGGTGTGGGAGAGGGTGATCCGCTGGGATCTGCCTTCTCATATGTGCTATGGTGTTGCAATTAACAATGGATATTGGTTAGTCATGCACAACACATTACAATACTAGTCAAAATAGCATGCTGGATATTCCCATTTACCCAAAGCAGTGCAATTATAACAGTGCCATAGTAAACAGAACCCATGCATATATGGAATGGCATTCAGGGTTGCAACAGCATGCCAGTTAGTGGTATGTCAGGCAGGCAATAAAATTATTATTCATCAGAGAATATTAGTATGCACACAGTTTAAACAACGATAAACCAAATGGAATAATGGTCCCAACAGTAGGGGTTTGTTTAGGAACAGAACATACCCATGTTAGTTTCAGTGTGTTGGCTGGATCAGTTGAGTGGTGGGGAAGGGAACAGATTTAGTTGACAACTGCTATCAAGTATATTTGTCAGTACACTACTATTCCCTACTCTACATTCTGACCACACTTACACTCTACCTGGGCCATGGGGCTGCTACAGCACAGCAACAGCTGTAGATATCAACAGAGCAATTGTACCCTTATTTTAGTTATACACATCAGACCTGTTTCTATACCAATTTCTTTACCTGTTGGCCATGTGCAGATGAACTGTGTGCACATTACATTGCTGTTTCTACACATATTTCAGATTCACATATTAGTTGCAGGCCCTGGAGTGTGTGTTGTGCCTTTCATATACATCTACTGTGACATTCTCTGTGTGCAGGTTTTTTGGCAACTGGGAAAACTATCCGTGACAGCGTGACACTTGAGGGGCTTGTCTGGGCCAGACTGCAGTGTGTGGATGTCTAGCTTGCATTTATTTTTAGGACTGGGGCTGAAGAACACAGCAATTGCATACATTTCATAGTTACACATATCATACTAGTATTTCTATTCAGATTTCTTTACCTGTGTGCCCTGTATGGAAAATGTATGTGTTGCAGTACATTATGTTTTTTATTCAGATTGCAGTTTACAACTGTAGAACCAGGCTGACATGTTAGTGGCAGTCTCTGGATTCGAACCATGGTGTGTGTGCAGAAGTGAACTACAGGCCTAGCCCTTATCAGACTAAGCTACTGGGGAGGTGTTGCGTGTTGCTTGTGACATTTCTATCTAGTACATATTTTTGTGCACAGTACTTTTATTATGGCATGTTGCATTATTTGTTTCCCATTTTAAGTACAAATTATGCATACACAACAGACATTGGTGTCACTGTTTGTGAAACGTGCACATTAGCTGGATTGCACATTTAACTGTTTTACAACTACATACTGCAATTTAGATTCCTGAGTACACCGTGTAGGTTTTAAGTCTGCACCTGTTAGCCTTATACATTTTTCAGTACATTCACAGCTACATACAGCTGAAATTGAAAGGCTAACACAGGACAATGCTGACAGACAAACAAGTAAAACACATTTTGATGGAAATATGTACTGTTGCTTTTTTCAAAATGTCCAGATAATATAGCTGAGAGGTAACCAAGGCACTCGTAGAAATCCAACATAAAATGTTCAATGAATAGAGAATTGACCACGATATAAAATAAAATAAAGTCTTATTTATTGTTAAAATAACTGGTAAGCGCTTTCACCGTAGCTTCATCAGACCGTTAAAATTTAAACTCATACCTCACACAATTTATAAACTTCATTCGATGACTCAAAGTAATTAGCTCATTTAAAGGAGCATCACAAAATACATCTTGTAACATAATATCCATTACAAGGTATCATTAATACATTACCTATCACAATAAATATTTTTTTGTTTAATATATAGCGCTTGTGGTTACAAATGTGCGCTTCATGATTTAGTATTACGTAGCATACACTTTAAATGTTAAATAATCTTTGTACTAGCTTTATAGGGATTCTAATAATATTATCTCGCACATCATTGTTAAAGAAACCCAACGTTATAGTGCGTAGTATAATGCTGGTATAATAGAAGACCTTTACACTAAAAAGCTAATGTGTAGCACAACTGCTCTTAATAAATCGTGAATATCAGATTCCAGTATAAACCACTCAAAATATATATATTTTTAATAACTCTAAAATCAATCAATTCTCATAAATTTAAACGAATACACATAGATAATATATATAATAAATGTTCAACGTTAAAATAACTTACTGTATAACATACATATAAATACCCCATAGACTGTCAGCACATTAACATGACTCATATATTAACTTTTTGTATTATACAATGACGAAATAGTACTTTCAAATATAAGTACTATAATGAGTAGAAAAAAACTGACAAATATTCAGCTCTCACAAGTATGCATATATGTGTCCCTACTATCTAACAGCTAAACATATATAAATAGTATAATAAATACATCAATAAAGGATACAGATGGAGTTGTAGCTCAATAGTCATAAGGCAATATCTAATTACCTACATATTTACACTATATTATTGTAAAATTGATCTGCTAATTAATTTAGTACTACTAGCAGATGAGTCGATGTTACTTATAGTGCTTTTGATCAAATAAGACATAAATCAGTCATAAAAATATCAATAATATGTATAGTATTGACTAGCCATTTCTAATAAGCCACCAAATATAATAAGAATTATATATGTATGTACAGGGTTAATCCCCTGCTTACCTATAAACGAAGAAAGGTTGCGTTGTGAACTATTACATAGACATGAACATGTCACTAAAATATGTTATTTAGTTTATTAAATAAAACTAAAGGCTTGAAGCATTCTCATTTGGCTTTTAACCATCTGGCTCTAAGTATTGGTTTTAGAGAGGCTCTCTCGTTGAGACCTTTACCTTTATCTGCCCGTAACCTCATAATCCATTCAATTTCTCTGCATTCAGTAGTATTACGGATGTTACCTTTTCTAACTGAGGGAATGATATGGTCTATAGCCATAAATTTAAAATGATGATGGTTTCCCTCACTAACTACATGTTTTGCTAGGGCATTATTATTATACCTATATATATATATATATATATATATATATATAGAGAGAGAGAGAGAGAGAGCTGAATACTTGTCAGTTTTTTCTACTCATTATAGTACTTATATTTAAAAGTACTATTTTGTCATTGTATAATACGAAAAGTTAATATATGAGTCATGTTAATGTGCTGAAAATCTATGGGGTATTTATATGTATGTTATACAGTAAGTTATTTTAACGTTGAACATTTATTATATATATTATCTATGTGTATTCATTTAAATTTATGAGAATTGATTGATTTTAGAGTTATTAAAAATATATATATTTTGAGTGGTTTATACTGGAATTTGATATTCATGATTTATTAAGAGCAGTTGTGCTACACATTAGCTTTTTAGTGTAAAGATCTTCTATTATACTAGCGTTATACTACGCACTATAACGTTGGGTTTCTTTAATAATGATGTGCAAGGTAATATTATTAGAATCCCTATAAAGCTAGTACAAAGATTATTTAATATTTAAAGTGTATGCTACGCAATACTAAATCATGAAGTGCACATTTGTAAACACAAGCGCTATATATTAAACAAAAAAATATTTATTGTGATAGGTAATGCATTAATGATACCCTGTAACAGATATTATGTTACAAGATGTATTTTGTGATGTTCCTTTAAATGAGCTAATTACTTTGTTTGAGTCATCGAATGAAGTTTATAAATTGTGTGAGGTATGAATTTAAATTTTAACGGTCTGATGAAGCTACGGTGAAAGCGCTTACCAGTTATCTTAACAATAAATAAGACTTTATTTTATTTTATATCGTGGTCAATTCTCTATTCATTGAACATTTTATGTTGGATTTCTACGAGTGCCTTGGTTACCTCTCAGCTATATTATTTGGACATTTCATTATACTTTTTATTGGAAGCAGAGAGGTATTTGTACCGCTGGGAATATTTTTATTCGTGGTTGGACTTTTGTTGCTTTTTTCAGTTATTTGACATGCCCATTCTAAAGTATGCAGACAAGCAGTGATAAATCAGTTCACCTCAGTTAATGCATTTTGCAGGACATACACATTTCTATTTTTTAGGTACAAGTGAGATGACACACACCAGTGACATACATATCTGTGTCTTCTTCTTTTGGCTTCTCCCATTAGGGGTCACCACAGCGGATGAACTGTTTCCATTTCTTCCTGTCCTCTGCATCTTGCTCGGTCACACCAACCACCTGCATGTCCTCTCTCACCATGTCCATAAATCTTATCTTAGGCCTTCCTCTTTTCCTGTTACCTGGCAGCTTCATCCTTAGCATCTTTTTCCCAATATACTCTGCATCCCTCCTCAGCACATGTCCAAACCAACGTAATCTTGCCTCTCTGGCTTTGTCTACAAACCTTCCAACCTGGGCTGACCCTCTAATATACTTATTACTAATCCTGTCCATCCTTGTCACACCCAGTGTAAATCTTAACATCTTCAACTCTGCCACGTCAAGCTCTGACTCCTGCCTTTCTGTCACTGTCACTGTCTCCAACCCATATAACATAGCTGGTCCCACTACCCTCTTGTAGACCTTCTCTTTCACGCTTACTGGTACTCATCTGTCACAAATCACTCTTGACACTCTTCTCCACCCACTCCAGCCTGCCTGTACTCTCTTCTTCACCTCTCTTCCACACTTCACCATTACTCTGAACTGTTGATCCCAAGTATTTAAACTCCTCCACCTTTGCCATCTCTACTCCCTGCATCCTCACCATTTATCTATCCTTCCTCTCATTCACACACACATATTCTGTCTTAGTCCTGCTGACCTTCATTCCTCTTCTCTCTATACCATATCTCCACCTCTCCAGGGTCTACTCCACCTGTTCCCCACTCTCACTACAGATCACAATGTCATCTCCAAACATCATAGTCCACGGGGACTCCTGTCTGATCTCGTCTGTCAACCTGTCCATCACCATTGCAAATAAGAAAGGGCTCAGAGCTGATCCTTGATGTAATCCCACCTCCACCTTAAACGCATCCACCACTCCCACCATAGACCTTACTGCTGTCACACTACCCTTGTACATATCCTGTACCACTCTTACATAATACTCTGACACTCCCGACTTCCTCATACAATACCACAACTCCTTTCTAGGCACCCTGTCATATGCTTTCTCTAAGTCCACAAAGACACAATGCAACTCCTTCTGACCTTCTCTGTACTTGTCTATCAACACTCTCACAGCAAACATCGCATCTGTAGTGCTCTTTCCTGGCATGAAACCATACTGCTGATCACTAATCATCACCTCCCTTCATAACCTAGCTTTCACTACTCTTTCCCATAACTTCATGCTGTGACTGATCACTTTAATCCCTCTGTAGGTACTACAGCTCAGCACATCACCCTTATTCTTAAAACTCGTTACCAAAACACTTTTTCTCCATTCCTCAGGCATCCTGTCACTTTCCAAGATTTTATTAAACAATCTAGTTAAAAACTCCACTGCCATTTCACCTAAACACCTCCATGCTTCCACAGGTATGTCATCTGGACCAACAGTCTTTCCATTCTTCGTCCTCTTCATAGCTATCCTTACTTCCTCCTTGTTAATCCACTGCACTTCATGATTCACTATCTGCACATCATCCAACCTTCTCTTCCTCTCATTCTCTTCATTCATCAGCCCCTCAAAGTACTCTTTCCATCTGCTCAACACACTCTCCTTGCTTGTGAGTACATTTCCCTCATTATCTTTTATCACCCTTACCTGCTGCACATATTTACTAGCTCATTCCCTCTGTCTAGCCAATCGGTACATGTCCTTTTCTCCCTCCTTAGTGTCCAACCTTTCATACAACTCTTCATACTCCTTATCCTTAGCCTTCACCACCTCTCTCTTTGCCATGCACCTCATCTCTTTATACTCTTGTCTACTTTCTTCATCTCTCTAACAATCCCATTTCTTCTTCCCCAACCTCTTTCTCTGTATACTCTCATGTACTTCCTCATTCCACCACCAGGTCTCCTTGTCCTCCTTCCTCTTTCCAGCTGTCACACCAAGCACCTTTCTAGCCATCTCCCTTACTAGCTCTGCTGTAGTTACCCAGCTATTCGGTAACTCTTCACTGCCACCTAGTGCCTGTATTAACTCTTCCCTGAACTCCACCTCAAAATTACCCTTTTTCAATTTCTACCATTTGATCCTTGGTGCTGCCCTCTCACTCATCCTTGTCTTCTTGATCACCAATGTCATCCTACAAACCACCATCCTATGCTGCCTAACTACACTTTCCCCTGCCACCACTTTACAGTCTCCAATCTCCTTCAGACTGGTCCTTCTATATAAGATATAATCCACCTGTGTGCATCTTCTTCCACTCTTGTATGTCACCCTGTGCTCCTCCCTCTTTTTAAAACACGTATTCACCACAGCCATGTCCATCCTTTTCACAAAATCCACTACCATCTGACATTCTGCATTCCTTTGCTTAACACCATACCTACCCATCACTTCCTCATCCCCTATGTTCCCTTCACCAACATGCCCATTAAAACCTGCTCCAATCATCTGTCTCTCACCCTTGAGTACAGTCATCACCACTTCATCCAACTCACTCCAAAATTTTTCTTTCTCATCCATCGCACACCCAACTTGTGGAGCATATGCACTAACACCATTCATCATTACACCATCAATTTCCAGCTTCATAAACATCACTCTATCTGACACTCTTTTCACCTCCAAAACACTCTTAGCATACTGTTCCTTTAAGATAACCCCTACGCCATTTCTCTGCCCATCCACACCATGATAAAGCAATTTGAACCCACCTCTGATACACCTAGCCTTGCTCCCCTTCCATCTGGTCTCTTGCACACACAATATACCAACCTTCCTTCTGTCCATCATACCAGCTAGCTCTCTCCCTATACCAGTCATACTGCCAACATTCAAAGTTCCGACCCTCACTATCACAGTCCTAGCCTTTACCTGCCTTCGGGCATGCCTTCCCCCTCTTCTCCTCCTTCAGCCAACAGTAGCCCAATTTCCACCAGCACCCTGTTGGCCAACAGTACTGGTGGCAGCCATCATTAACCCGGGTCTTGAGCGATCCAGTATGTATATCTGTACTGTTGTCTGCATGTATGATTTGCCAAAACTTTATGCCGGATGCCCTTCCTGACACAACCCTCCCCATTTATCCGGGCTTGGGACCAGCACAAAGAAATGCACTGGCTTGTGCATCCCCAGTGGCTGGGTTGACATACATATCTGTATACAACTCAGAAATCCACAATTACTATTCCTACATGATCATCACAGGGAATGCTTTTCATTTCTAAGTGTTACAGTAGCCCAGACATTGCACTTTCTTGGCAAGTTCACTCAGACACACTCATACATATTCTAATATTCTTCTCCTGCATATTTTACCTTGTTTGCTACTAACATCTGTATTACACAGCTGCTGGGAATACTCCATTGTAACGCTGGCAGCCTGACACAGGCATTTATTCCTGACTTTTACAGCACAATTATATATACTGGCAGTGCTACCATTACTATAATTTTGATTTCTTACTGCTAATATTAGAGGGTATTCTTTACTCACCATACTGCCGACGCAGCCAGGACAGTCACTGGTCATGAGCTTCAACATTCTGGGTCCTCTCCACAGTAGCTGTTCGGGGAGATATCACACATTAATCACACCTGCATAGTCACAAGTTGAACTTTTTCCATTCTTAGAGATACATAAGACTGCATACTTACATACAGGTGGAACATCCTGAGCTCGAGCTTCTTGGATCCACTGGTCCAAGAGTGCACCCCTCCTCCACTTCAGGTCATTATGGTGGTGACGTACAGCTCACCAGTCTGGGGTATGCCAGTGGCACTGGTGAGATCGCATGCAAGCTGGTCCCAGGCCTCCGCTTTGTACTGTGAGCCCTGGTACTGGCCCTGTAACAACCTACCATCATGGTTTTTTACTAGGAGCCCAACCATGACCGTGGACTCCTGGATGCCCCAACATTGCATTTGGAAGTGAACACCTTCACCTACACCAGACATTTTGGTCCTGCTGTGAGCAATCCCAAATGGTTATGGCTGTATTCCTGCATGTGCGGTTTAAGTAAGGCAGTTTTCCCACACTTGTTCTTGATTGGCTGGTTTTAATATGCTGAACTATGCTTAACTCCACGCAGCTCCACATAGCAATGCTTACACCAGGTAAGCACAGCTGAAAGCCGATAAATACTGCTTACACTAACAAAACATTGCTTAAATCTAGTTTTTTTTTTCATTAAATTTATAAAGTACTTTTTACAGTTATATTTTACATATTCCCACCCCTACTGTGCTATACACGAGCCATATGATTGCCATCTATCATTCAATTTCCTTAAAAGTTTTTAAATAAATTGATCAAGGGGGATTCAAACCAGGAATGTTCTACATGCTAAACCATGGCAGTAGTACTACGCTACAGCCACTTACTGATGTTTTGTATCACAGTAGCACTTGTCTACCATTTTCAGGATTTCAGCCAGACTAAGCATAGCGGTACACCACGCAAACAAGCTGTGCACCATTTAAACTTCAGATTTATTTAATGAAAAAAATACACTTTTTGTATTTTTATTGCTTTTCTCTTGCCCTACTGCTTCCATGCATGTAGGGCAAGAGTGCATATATTCGGGTGTGTGCACTTGAAGGCTGCTGTCTTCTAGGTGTTTGTGTTTTTTTTTTCCAGTGTCCGCAGACACTGAAATGTTAGCTACTTACATTTCAGTGTCTGCGGGCACTGGTTTAGTATAAAATATTAGAACCAGGCTCTAATATTATATACATTCACACTCATCTATGTCATAAAGTGCTGTACGGCACTTTCTGCACTCGTTCCTGGTTCGTGTCCATTTAGATTAATAGCAGCGTGCCTTCATGCATATGCAAGGCGCGCTGCTAGTCTAAATGGACACGAACCACTCCGTGCAAGAGTAGTCTTATTCTTGCATGGAGTTTCGTGAATCCTGGGGTTTCTTGTAGTCAGATTTTAAAAACCATTAATATTCTATAAAAGAATTGTTATATATCACAAATTATAGATGAAAAGAAGTAAATGCTTGCTGAACAAAATCCCAGGTATTCTGAAAGAACATAACTGTTGGTCACAAGACTTGATGCCAAAAGAGAATTTTCATGAAATATGAGAAATTGGGATTCAGAGACATGGTGACCCTAAAGACCTCATTATCAACTAATTTGTCTGTCTCTGATTCACCCCTAACTACCACAAGTCTAAATCAGCTCTTTCCTGGCAGCCCATGCATAATGTTGGCACAGGCATCCCTTATTCAGTCTCTCCCACACATGCACACATTCTAACAGACAGACAGACACACACACACACACACACACACACACACACACACACACACACACACACATACACACACACACACACACACACACACACACACACACACACACACACACACATGCATGCACACAACACATTCACACTCAGACATAGACAAACTTGTTATCTGTCTCTGATTTGACATAGTGCCCCTAACAGATCCTATTTTCTTTGTTCCTCATACATCATGGATGATTACTGTCAGTAAGGAATGATTGACATTAGAGTTGCATTCTTCTTTCTGTTAGTAAAAAGCATGGCCTTTACTTTGTTTACTTTTTATGTTGGTCCAAGTAATGGTTTCAAAATTATCCCTGGAATCATTTAGCGTTTCTCCTAGCTTTGTTCTGAAGGCACCAGCACACCTCTCAATTACTGTCCATGATTTTACAGTCTGCTCCTGCTGTTGCCTCTTATATGTGCCCTTTCCTCTCATAATTCATGGACCATTGTAATTAGGGAACACTGCTAATATTAGATTATCCTACATCTTCTTACCTAAAAAAATACCTACTGACACTAACATGTTGTTAGTGCATATAGTTAAGTTTTCTGATGTTGTTTCAGGAGTGCAAAGTTTGAATCTTAATCCTTTTAACTTTTTTTTTGTTTTCTCTTTAAATTACGGTTGAAAAATTAATGATAAGGTGCAAAACTAGGGTGCTGTTACTGTGATTCTTACTGTGATGGCTCCAAAGTCTTTTTAAGATACTCAGTCTTACTGGCTGGGTTTTGCTGAAATCAAAGTCCGGTTATAGTTGCATTCACAGTCTATTGCATACAGAAACCTCCAGAATATACACTGATGAGAGAATATACTTTGCAGCACCAAACTCAGAGCAGTAACAAATAACGTTTTATAACAAACCACATGGACTAATGTTGCAGCTTCAGGTACTGTTCTACTTTACTTCTTGAACAATATGGATGATGTGAGAGATATAACATTTACCTCAGAACAAATGTGTCCCTACCAATACCTCTAACATAACTGAATTAATACAGATCTTATATACAGTTCTAGTCACGCACACACATATAGAGCTCCTCTTGGTATTCTATTTTGGAGAATTGCTCATCCTGTGATTGTTGCAGATGCTGACTTGATGATATTATTTTTAAGCTTTCTTGCTTAACAATGTCACATTTTTTTGTCTTTGTAAAATGTCAGCTTTTTCTAACAGTATGAATATCCTGTTTTTTTCTTTGGTATTCTATTTTGATCTTTGTATGAGAACATATGTTCTTGTGCAAATGCTAACTTCAAGCTTTCTTACTTAACAATGTCATATGATGCAGATTGTTTTCCTATTGTCCAGCCTTTAAGAAACCAGATTAGTTTTTTTTCTGACAAGATGGAAACATACATCCTGTTTTTACATTTTTTGCTCTTACTGATAATGCAATGCATACATAAGAGGTCAGCTTTTACATTTTTGCTAATTCTGTAGGAAAACATGTCCATTAAGCAAGTTCCTTATTTTTCAAGCCACAGTAATTTAGTATGGATGCTAATCACATATTACTAAACTCTATTTCTACATTTAAGCAAGCTTTATTTTATACCTTATTTATTTTGCATATTTGTAACAGAATTACTTTCAACCTTAATATTTTGTTGAGCATATTCTTACAATGGTAATAAGTGAGGATGATCCCAGAGGTCTTTGGCAGGTGCAGAGAGCTATGTCTCACATTTGTGTTGAGGGTGCAGGGTTTAATTTTTATAGGTGGTATTAAGGCATAAAATAAATCAAGTATTGCTGGTGTCTATTGTCCTCCCCCCTGGCAACATGCCTTTCATGCTGCAAAATATTGCTCCATTTTAAGTGCCTATAAGACACAAAGAGAGCCTCTCTGGTAAAATATTAAAGGATTTGCTCTTTAGTTATTTGACACTTAGCCTTAGTGGAATTTTACACCTCCTGACACCCAAAGAGTTCCTGTCTGGAAAGCTTTCATCTGAGTTAAAATTCTGAGACTGCAGTTTTGCAGCCTACACGTAAACAAATATATATTTTTTTCAAAAAAAGTCAAAACATGAAAGCACACACTCCTTTTCACAATGATGATTGAACAAGTAATAAGATAATAATACTAATATTTATGTATAATAAATATACAAATAACTAGTGATAGTGCTCTAAATATAGCAAACAGCAGCAGGTATTAGCACACATCTTGGTTGTTTAGATTTGATCTCCAATTTACCCTAAAACAGTTTTGTAGATGTCACTCCTTTTTTGAGATAATTATGATTTTTATGGACATGTACATATTTAATGAACAAATACTTGTAAAAATATGCAAATAATTGCTATTAGGTACAAGCTACCAGTGCAAACTTTATCCAGCAATGCACATGCTCTCATTTGATATCATGCAGTAACATGTAATCCCCTTCTAGTTCAAGCTATTAGTACAATTCTTAACATATACATATATTAATGATACTTCCAAACATTGTTACTTTTTTTGTGGTATTAAGTACCCCATTGGTCTTAGGAGCCATTTTTGATCTCTGTAGTGATTGAGCCTGTGAAATGCTGATTCACAATGTGTCTAAATGGAGAATGCCAGACCAAAATCACAGAGAAAGTTTAAATATTGTTCTTTTATAGGTTCATAGATTCATAGGTAGGTACTAGGCTATCAGCCCTAGGGCCCATACAAGCCTAGCCAAAAAATGTACCCTGGCTTTCGCCACCCAAGAAAATTATTTTCCTGTGCCCCTGTCGAGCAGAGCCACAGAAGTGATCCCCGGGGTGAATTTCCCATTTCCCATCCAATCATCAAGATTTTTCTTGAAGAGTGCTAATGAGGAGCTCTGTTTGACATAGATAGGTAGTCTGTTCCAGAGTATGGGAAGTCTCTGGGACAGGAATCTATCCCTCTAGCATGTTCTGTTTATTGTGGTGACAAGGTTAAGGTCTCTAGAGCGTGTAGCTCGGAGGGATTGGGATTTCTTTAAGTGGAGCATGTCCAACAGCTCTGGGTTTGACATAGCTTTGTATGTTAGGCAGAGATCGCCCCTGAGTAGGCGATATGCGATGGAGTAAAGCTGTAGTTTTTTGAGACGGTCTGCATAGGGCATATGTTTGAGGCCAGTAATCCTCTTTGTGAGGTATTTCTGTGGTCTTTCCAGTTGTTGTAGATGTCTTGTGAGGTACATACCAAAAGGGGCGTTGTACTCTATAATGGGTCTAATGAGTGATGAGTAGAGGGGAACAATGACCTCTTTTTTTCTGGATGAGATACTTAAAAAAAGTTGCTAGAACAGGGTTGTGTTATCATTCATTGCCTGAAGGATTCAAAGACTATAACTCAAATGGCTATCATTATTTAGTGACTGCAATCATAAATCATTTAGCAGAAAATCACAAATTTTGCAGTGAACACACCAAACATATGAGGTAAAATAAAGGATATTTTGCTAAATCAGGAACAGCTGAAGAATCCCTTTCCCTCTTTCACTCTCTCTGTCTTGCACACACACAGACACATTCACTCAACACATACTTATGCTGCACACACATGCTCTCTCACACACACACATATGAATACATAACTATACACACATGCATATATAACTATACACACACACACACACAAATGCCCACACACATGCACACACACACATACACACACACACGCACACGCACACACACACACACACACACACACACACACACACACACACACATACACACACACACGCACACACACACACTACCCTGTGTTTTTTCTCTCCATCTCACATACACGTAAAAGAAATATAGATACACACTAACCTGTCATTTATGCATGATTGCAGTCTGAAATTTATGTTTATTTTAAAATTTAAAGCAAAATTAGCATCAGTTACATAGCGCCTCTTAGAACAAAGCCTAATCCCTTACATTTCCTCCCAGCGCTGCACAGATACCTTTTTATCTGATTGGCTGGTCCACTGCTGACATCATGAGTCAGTGCAGTCCTTGGGTCCATATCAGGTGATCGAGTTTTCAGAAACTCGCAATTCATATGGTCAAGACCAAATGATTGAGTTTCTGAAAATCTGAAGCTTTTGAATGGAGATCATGGTACAGTGTGAACTGGGAAATGTACCCTTTTCCTCACTGTAATGGGATCTGAGAGTTGGTATATATAATTTGAAGGGGGTGTGGGAGTGCAGGCAGGCTTTCCCCCTGAAAAAAATCTAAAAAATGTAGATTTTTGTGTTTTTCTTTGTGTTTATTTTTGTGTTTTTTTTTTTATTTCATGTTTTTGGAAACTCGATCATATGGTCTTGACCTTATGAATTTTGAGTTTCTGAAAACTCTGTCATGTGATATAGACCCCAGTTCTGGCCAGTCAGGCAGGAACCAGCTGTAGAATGCCACAGCTGCAGATCAAGAAGGCGTTATTTTTAAAAACAACAGAATTACTTACAAATTGTGACTTTTTTTAACATCATGATATAACTGTAGATATTTAAGAACTGTTCAAATATACCTGGTGACACTGCTTTACATGCTTTATCATGGTTTCTGTAGGAACAATCAGATAACACAATGAAAATTTAATATGGCATATTTCTCTTTTATTTTTAATGGCAACTATACAATTTTTTGTAATCAGTTAAAGACATGCAATCATGGAAGTCAGCAATCATAATTTTGCATCTTTAGATACAGAAGTAAGGGAGACACTTTTTAGTTGTGCTGCACAGCTCTCAATAAAGCTGTAGGTGTGGGAGGGAGGCTTTAATTTTGGAGATTGCCCTGTAGGCCTGGGTCAGAGTTTTTCAGATATGGCACGAGTGAGTTAGTCTAGGGGAGTGTGGAGAGTCCCTCCCCACACACATTTATGAATATACTACAAGCACACATAGATACACTCATGCACACACACCCACCCCCCCCACCTGATCGCACTGACAGACCCATTCATTCATAGTTGCACGCGTGCACAGACACACATACACACACAAACCACACACACACACATACACACACACCCACACACACACATGCTTACCCTACCTATCCCCAAGTAGCCCCCTACTGTGACCTCCCATGTGCTTAAACAGACACGCAGACAAAGATGCACACCGATACACAACAGACACACGTTACACCACTCACACATGCAGGCAAGCACACAGCTATGCAAATTCCACCTAGCATTACTTGTCTGCTGAACTCCCTAGCACTTGTGTCTAACAGGATTGAGTGAACATGAGTTTTTGGTCATGTTCATTAACATGGGCAGTCCAGGTAACTTATACAGCTGTGTAAACAGCTTACCACAAGCACTTCCAGCTGAAACACATGACTAATTCTCAGAGACTTCTGCTCTGGAATGCTTCATAAATATTTACAGCACTTCACAGAGACAGCTCACCTCAGTTCTGCACCACTTCATGATGTAACACCGTGGTAGGTCTCTGAACTTGAAATGTTTACTACAACATGTGCAGCATGCATGCATACATCTTGTGGTACCATTTCTGAATTCAGCCCACAAAGAAGAAAGGAATATCATAAAAAACCTCAATCCCTAGATACTGTACTACCAACAAAACTGACTGACAAAGAGTACATGAGGTTGCTATGAATGAAGACACTGGGCAATCTCTTGAAATGAAAACTTTCAAAACAGGTGTATAAAATAAAGTTACAATAAGAAATATGCACAATTCCCACAGATGTCTTGATCAGGATAGAATCTAGAAATAATCATAACAATAACAATCGTGTAGTTAAATAAAAGATGAAGGAAGAAAGACAAAATTGACAACATAACCAACAAAAAGAATAGTCTAGAATAAATAACCACAGACTATTTAGGGACTTCAATCCTCAATGATTTTCCAGACAATCACAAATTTTATGAGGAATGGATCAAAAATATGAGGCAAAAATCTCAACATTCTGAGAAAATCTGGACAGTTGAGAGGTATTTTAGCACTGGAGCTTCTCCCGTGTCTTCCAATTTGAAGCATAGTTCCAGACAAAACATTACTTCTGCTTTAATTCTTCTACTACCCACACAGGGTTTTTTCTTGAAAGTTCTTGTTTTTCCTTAACTTTCTATTCTGCATTCACAAAACTGAGTTTAGAACTCTGAATTTTACTATTATATTTTCAGTATTATCTTATCTTTCTCTCTTATGAGGGTTCTTACTTAAATGTCATTCTTTATCTATGTTTTCTTCCGTGTTTCTGCATTGGTAACTTACTAAGTTTCTATGCTGAATTTTATTTTGTTCTGGTTTTTACTTCAAACTGTCTATAGGTCTGCCTTCATTTATTTTCCGTGTCTTTGGCCTTTGCAATATCATTTTTAGAAACTGTTCTTAAGGTAAGTTTCTGGTAACATACACACACATTTTTTTTACCATCCAATCCCAACTAAATTTGAAATCCTAATGGTAATTCCTCTTCATTCTCTTGGTTTTGATGTTGGATATTTGAAGCTAGTCACTGTCCAAGAACCCCCCCCCCCAACACACACCATAGTAGATGGATACATTAACCTGTTGTTTCATCTCCTTTTATTAGCAATATAAACCTGCCAGAAAGTGTCTATAGATGATATTTCTTCCCATATCTTCTATAATGCCTTCAACTTGGGAAAATCTTTTTCTTTTAGGTTGATAGGTTCATAGGTTTATAGGTGTGTACTAGGCTAATGACCCTGGAGCCTTTACAAGCCTAGACCATAGAAGTGCCCTGGCATCATGCTGCCCTTGATTAGTTCTCAGTGCCTGTATCAAGTAGAGTCACTGGAGTGATCCCCAGGGTGAACTTTCGATTTACTATCCACTCATCAAGATTTCTCTTGAAGAAGGCCAGTGTGGTGCTCTGCTTGACATGTATAGGAAGTCTATTCCAAAGCATAGGCAGTCTCTGGGTTATGAACCTGTCCCCCCAGCATGTTCAGTTGATTGTGGTAATGAGGTTGAGGTCTCTGGGATGTGTGGTGTGGAGGGATTGGGATTTCTTTAGATGTAGCATTTCTAACAGAGTTAGGTCAGATATGGCTTTGTAAGTCAAGCAGAGATTGCGTCTTAGTAGATGATATGAACAGAGAATAGCTGGAGTTTTTTGAGTCTGTTCATGTAGGAAATGTGTTTAAGGCCTAGGATCCTCTTTGTTAGGTACTTTTGTGGCCTTTCCAGCTGTTGCATGTGTCTAGTGAGGTACATATCAAATGGGGCATTATACTCAATGATTGGCCTAATGAGGAAAGAATAGAGAGAGATGATGACCTCTTTCTTCCTGGATGCAAAACCCTTTGTAATGAGATGTGCCACATAGAAGGACGTTCTGACCACAGTGTGAATTTGGTGATTGAAGGAGAGGTTGCTGTCAACCTGTGTCCCCAGATCCCTTATAATGCCTCCAGTGTTCAGTGGGCTCCCATCAGTGTGGTAATTAGTGGGAATTGAGTTTTTCCTAAAGGGGATGACGACAATTTTTTTGGCATTAAGCTAACGGCCATTGTTTCAACACCAGTCATTGGTCTCAGTGAGGCCTTCCTGTAGGATATCTACATCACTTGGGGAGGTAATAATGGCTCCAAGCTTGCAGTTGTCTGTGAACTTGGTCAGCCAGAGTCCCTCCATGTTGGCCTGGACTTCTGAGAAGTAGATGCCAAGCAGGAGTGGACCCAGGACCGATCCCTGTGGGACTCCACTCGTGACTGGTCAGCAGTCTGACTTAGAGTCCACTACTTTCACACTGTGGGTTCTATCTGTGAGCCAATTTGCTACCCACCTAGTACTATAGGGGTTGATGCCTAGTTTGGTGAGTTTATCAATAATTCCTGAGTGGGAAATGGTATCAAAGGCCTTGACCAGATTGAGGTAGGCTGTATGAACTGCCTTGCCTCATCCACAGCTCTGGTGACTAACTCAAAGAAGGCAACCAGGTTGAGCAGGCATGATCTACCTATCACAAAACCAAATTGCATGGATCTAGAGTTTGGAGATTCCCTATATCCTTGTTAATTAGGTCCATGATGATGTGCTCCATAGCTATACATATCAGACTCATCAGGCTAATAGGGCGATAATTCCCAGGGTCTGGTGTCACTCTCCTTTTATGGAGAGAGATGACTGTAGCAGTGAGCCATTTCGTATGGACAAAGCCTGAAGTGAGGCTGTGATTGAACAGGGCACACAGATATGGTGCCAGTTAACTTTGTAGTTCATGTAGAACACAGCCAGGGATATTGCTGGGTCACATGGAAGCTGTATGCTTGGCCTTGGACAATACAGCTTTAATCTGTGCTGCAGTAATGCTGGGTGCCTGGCATTCCTCAGGTATTGTGAGTTGTCCTTTGGGGGTGGGGGTCTAAAGTTGGCACTGAATCTGTCAGCCAGTATGTTGGCAATATCTGTTGGCTCAGTATAGGAGGTACCATTGTGCAGTAACTCAGAGCAAACCTTGGTATTGCCGTGGAGATTTTTGATATAACTATAAAAGGCCTTGTGGTTGTTTTTAGTCTCTCCTGAAATTCTGCCTTCATAGAGAGATCTCAATTTTTTGTTGAGGCTAATAAGGGAGTTTTTCCAGTTTTGGGACTTCACCTTTTTCTGCAACAGTTTCTTCCCTATGTTGTAGAGTTTTTTTATGGCAGGGGACCACCCGATTGGCTTCATTTTTTTGGAGGAGAGTGTCTCAGTTCTTTTGGGTATGGCTAGTTCCATGCATTTATGTACATGTTCATACAGTGCATTGGTGTATGATTTGGCAGTCATGCATCTACTTTCCATTGACATGGGTGCCGTGAAGTTAGCCACCTCTGTTTTTAGGAGCCCAAACTCAGCTTTGGAGAAGTTTTTCATGTGGTTACCTTGGTGAGGGATGTGGGTGAGATGTGGATTTCCATGGTGATTAGTTTGTGGTCGGACCTAACCAGGGAGGAATTAATTATTGGTGTAGAGCAACAGTTGCCATGTTATTAATAATCAGGTCAAGGATGTTGCTTCCTCTAGTGGAGGTAAGAATGAGCTGGTGCAGGGCATTGGAATTGATGAATTCCAGGAAGCATTAAGCCGGTGTATTGGTGCATGAGTAGTTTTCCCAGTTGATAGGGGGGTAGTTGAAGTCACCTAGTATGAGAGTGTTGGGTTGGACCCTCGTAGCTTCCAGTGTGCTTAGGAACATGGAGTGAGAGTCTTGGGACATGGTTGAGGACCTTTAGCAGGCTACGACTTGAGTCACCATCTTACCCAATGTTAGTTGTACCTGAAGTATCTCAGATGCGTTATGCTGGGCTACCAGTCTGGAGGTGTGCATATCCTTTATGAATATGGAGACACCACCTCCTTTGGAGCTTCGGTCCATATTCTGGGGCTGAAAGGTGTGGAATGAGCTATAGCCTGGTAGCACAGGGGTGGTTTCTGCTGCTTTAAACCAGGTCTCCATCTCCGTTACAGCACAAATATTGATGTTCTCCATTTTGAGGTGTGCTTCGAGCAAGTGCATCTTGAGATTAGACTTCTAGTGTTGAGCAGCATGACCCTCAGACTGCATTTATTTATAGCTGTTATGGTGGTAATTTGGTCTTTGGAATATCGCCTAAAAAAGGGACTATGGAGTGCCAAGAGCCTTAGCCAGTATCCAAAAACCCAAGGGTGACAGATGCAGGCCATCTGTGGCAAAGCATCAACGTCTGTCACTCATGCCAGCCCAAGCAGACAGATATTGAATCCCCTTAGAATGACACCAGAAACTTAACCAATTGTTGAAGTCAATCATTTTCTTCTTGTACTGCGGTATCATTCTGGGTAATGGTAGGATGCTGCTCAGGGCTAGGATCATACCAGTGTGGGCCACATAATCCAAGAGCTCCTCCATGTCTTTTTTCATGTAGTCCAGGGCAGTGCATCTCAGGTCATTCACACACACAAGGACAGTGACAGAGTCATACTTGTACTTGTTGTGGAGTGACCTGAGTGCGTGTGTTATGTGTAGGATTCTGGCACCTGATAGACAGCTGACGGTTACCTTCTCCTTTTTCAACCTAGTGAGTGAGACATCAGTGTGCCTCACTATCTAGTCTCCTATGATTACTGTATTTTATAACATCATGAGTCAAATCAGGATGACCAAGCTGCAGGATTGAAAAGTTTTCATAGAACTGTTTGAGTTTCCTCATATTATGATTAGATGTCCCTTTTATATCATCACAGTGAATACACATTCTTAATAGTGCAGCTACAACATTTGTTCTTGGGGGTTATCTCTGTTTGATGGTAACAGAAAACAGTCATTAAATGTTCAAGTAAAGGTTGTGGATTTTTGCAGTCATCAATTTTAATATTTGTATTTGGTTAGAATTGTAGATAATCACTTAGGTAGTCAGTGTGTATGTTCTGTCCTTTGCCTCATAGCCAGAGCCATTGCATATTGTGCACACCAGGTCTATATCACAAGATCAAAACCTTAGGTAATCGAATACCTAAAGGTTGATCACTAAATATCGAAATGTAAAAATTGCAAGCGGCCGTTTCCACACAGGGAACAAGTCATTTGTCTGTTACGTGGATTTTGCCCTTTTTACAATGTAGAGCAATCTCAGAGTCTGTATATTTAGTTGTGGGGGGGGGGGGGTAAAGCCACCCCACTTGATTTTTAGTTTAAAACTTTTTTTAGTTTGGCTAACGGCATTGTTTCCCTGTGTGGATGATTTTTACATTTTGATATTTAGAGATCGATCTTTAGGTATTCGTCTACTTAAGGTTTCGATCTCGTAATATAGATCTGTGCACACCTACATCTGCCAGCACCATCTGCAGCTGGTGGTTCTCCTCAAACTCATAATTTATTTATTTATTTATTGACATTTGTTTACCAGGAAAGTCCACTGGGCCACGTGAGCTCATTTTCAGTGGAGGCCCGGGGAGAAAAGCTCCAAAATAAGCAATTATACAAGAAAGTAATAGGTTCAAACAGAGCTGAAAATTACAGTTGTGACACAGTAGTAAAATACAATATGCAAAAGTACAAATAAATAATAGTAATGCATTGTAAGCAGGTTACAATATAAAAAGTATTACAGAGGTCAATAAGACTTAAAGGTACATGACAAAATACCATTTTCAGGGGATTTAGATAGTAAAGAAATTAATATAGTGGTGTACAAATGAAATGCTCAAAGTGAGTATATTATGTAAGGAAGAAAGATAAGATGTAGAGGGGGGCGAATAGAAATAAGTAGGGTAGGGAAGAAGTACCAGGAGAGAGAGGATAAGGACTAGGAGGGGAAAGAGAAGAAAGAAAGATAGCCAAAAGGTAGAAAAGAACAGAAAAATGAGAGCGGGAGTGGATGAAGGAGGGTAGGCTAGAGAGGTAGAAGAGGAGAAAAAAGATAAAAGAAGACATCAGGAGTTGGTTTTGAAGGGTGTAAATAGGCAGATAGGTTTATACTGAATTTAATTTAAGTGATGGCGGAGTCAGGCAGTTACATATCCAATTGGAGTTAAAATGGTTGTGCAGTGCAGATTTGAAGATAGAGGGGTTTGGTTGTAGGCAGATAGAGGCAGGAAGGTTATTCCATATTTAGGAAATCATCCAGGAGTTTAGCATCTGGCCAGCAGGTAGCTTAGGTTTATGTGTTTGGAGAAGATTTTGGTTTTCAGAGTGAAGAGGCCGAGCTGAAGTGGAAAGGGAAAATAGTGAATTGAGGGCAGGGCAGTCGTGGGGTTTATGGATCAGTTTATAGGTGGTTGTAAGCTGGTGGAATAGGAGATAGTGAGGAAGTTCCACCTATTGTAGTTGTTTTAAGCAATACAATGATGAGTAGAGTGTCGACTGTTTGTGGCAAATTTAGAGATCTTATTATAGCATGATTCTAGTTAAGCCTTAAGGGATGAATGTAGGTTTGTGAATAGTATAGCACCATAACTCAGAGAAGGCAGGAAGTAAGACTGTGCTAGTGCTTGTTTAGAAGAGAGAGAGAGAAAACTTGTTATGCTGGTAGAGTAATCCCAGTTTTTGTGTGTTTTACTTATATTGTTATGAATATGAAGGTCAAATTTAAGGTTTACATCAATAATAACTCCTAAGAACTTGGCATGGGTTACTATTTTAATTTTTGTGGAATTAAGAGAGAAAATTTCAAAGTTGGCTTTATCGATGGTAGAACTTCTATTGGGCATAAAAATTGTAACTTTGGTTTTTTGGGGTTTAGAGATAAGTGATTTTTGTGAAGCCAGATTTCTACAGTGGAAAAAGCAGCTTCAGTGATTTGCTTAAGTGTGTTGGTGTTGGGAGGAATGCAGATGACAGTGGAATCATCTGCATACTGCACTAGGGACCCCTGATGGATGGTTGAGTGGAGGTTGTTGATGAAAATGTTAAACAGGAGAAAGCCTAAGACTGAACCTTGGGGTACACATGTAGGGTTGTGGATGAGAGAGGAGATGGAGTTCTGCCATTTTACTGCATGCTCTCTGTTAGAGAGGTAGCTTCTAAACCAATTAAGAGACTGAAGAGATAAGCCTATATTAGAGAGTTGGGTGAGGAGGATAGGATGAGACATAATGTCAAAGGCTTTTGGAAGGTCTAAGAAAAGAGATGATACAATGTATTCTGAATCTCAGGCTTTATTAACAGTGTCTAGGAAGGATCAAATTGCAGAGGATGTGCTACTGCCTGGGTGAAACCCATGTTGATTGGGAGATAGAATGTCATATTTTAGTAGGTAGTTTAGAAGCTGTTTTTGAACACATTTTTCTAGTATTTTGGAGACTGGAGAAAGTATGAAGATGGGACGGAAGTTGGAGATGTCAGATGAGGGGCCACCTTTATGGAGTGGTAATATAATGGCTTTTTTTCCAGAGGCTGGGGTCGTAAGATTCTATGATGGATCTGTTTATCAGAATGCGAATGGGATAGGCTATTGCATCAGTGGCAAGTTTAAAAAATTTAGCAGGGATGTTATCAGCAGAGTTAGAGCAAGACTTAAGCTTTAGAAGAAGTTTTTTGATGTAAGAGGTGGAGATGGGTGAGAGATTAAATTGTGGCTGGGAAGACTGTTGAATATTATGGGGGAGAGCGTGTCATTGGGAGTAGAGGAGAGATTCAAAGGGAGAGAAGAGAAAGACGAGGAAGAGTTGTTTGGGAGAGGAAGGGGAAAAGTAGTAGTAATATTAGCAATAGTGTCGATAAAGTAGGAGTTAAAAATACTAGCTATTTGTTCAGGGGACTTATCAGGATATGGGCAGGGGCTGGGTTTGGTACCAGGGTTGAGGTTATTGATAGATGACCAGAAGGTTTTGGGGTTTCTTTTTTGGTTGTTTTGCTGATTCCAGAAAAAATGTTGTTGTCTTATCTGTTTCTGCTGGAGCTGCTGGCCCTGCTTATGGTCCTGCAAACTGTGGTCCTGCTCCTTGTTGTCCTTATTGAAGCTGTTTACTGAGAATTATATTGTGCAACATGGCACAGACTGTGATTATTTTGGCAGAGGTGGCTGGGTTGTACTTCAGGGCACCTCTTGATATGTCTAGACTTTGGAACCTTGATTTGAGCAAGCCAAATATATGTTCTATGATATTCATAACTTGAGTGTGGGCATCACTGTACCCTTGCTCAGTGGGTGTTGTGTGCATACCTCTCAAGTGTACCTCATTAAGAGGAACGTACCTCATTTGGGGTCTTAAAAAGTTCATGTTCCTCGAAGTTCCTCAAAGTTCCACATTGAAAGCGTATGTCACACATTCAGTGTTAGGAATTTTTTTAACTGAAATCCATTGTAAATAGAAATTAATCATGTTAATTCATTAAAATTATCTTCTTTATAAGTAAAACCAGCATATTTTAACCATCCTATGACCTTTCTAGTTGAAGTTGTTAGTAAGCCATTAGTATGTGTTCCACATTTTGCCCATTTGTTCCACATTATGAAGGTGAGTGTTCCTCATTTTGGAGATGGAAGGTTGAGAGCTATGGTTGTGTGGGTTTCTCATAGGTGTCACGAGCCAAGTTTCCAGTTGATAACCTTCATCTCCCACTAGATACCCTTGTGAAAAGACAACCCTAAGAAATCCTGTGTATGGCTTACAGGTGTGCCATATGTGCGAGTCATAAAAACTGCCTGGGTTATCTGCACTTGGGCACTACAGACAATCTGTCGGTTTAGAGAATGGTATCCTTTCCTGTTAATATTCCTCCTTCCCTGTTCACTGGCTGGGGCTTTTATTACTATGTGTGTGCAATGTATGGCCAGAAAAACTTCAGGGAAGATTGCTATAACATAAAATTCCTGCCTGGTTGTGGTTCTCACTCTGTCCTTTGGGGTACATGGACAACAGATATGGGGTACATGGGAAACAGATGTGATTTATTATCACAGTTATTTAATCTACAGTACTGGTGTTATCAGGAAAGATGTAATAATCACCAATCTTTAATTCCTATCATAATACCCCCACCTGTTTTTTTTTTTGTTAGAATATAAGGCATATATTTGTATATATATATATATATATATAGAGAGAGAGAGAGAGAGAAAGAGAGAGAGGGAGAGAGAGAGAGGATAAATACATATATATATATATATATATATATATATATATATATATATATATATATATATATATATATATATAGAGAGAGAGAGAGAGAAAGAGATGTAGACATATATATTATATAATAGCAGAACTGGTTTCCAGTCATTGTTCATTAACTGTGTTTCACAAATAATAACAACATCTATCATTAATGAACACAGCATAGCATTAACAACCAGCACAGGTAAATCAGATTTTGCCATCCATGAACTGTTAAATTTCTGACCTAGCAAAAATGTTTTGGTTTAGTCAAATGATGTAATATATCTGTTGCAAATATTCTCCTCCCTTCTTTTGGCAAGTGGACTCCATCATGTCTAAATATGTGTGGCCCAAATTAGGTGTTGATGTTCTTTTCCCTCACAGGATGTTCAAATGCCTGTCCATACCCATAGCACACATACCTACAGGCAGTTTGGAAGATTATCAGTATACCTGTGGCATGTCTTTGAGATGTGAGAGGAAAGTGGAGCATTTAGCTAAAATCATCAGGAACAGAAGGAGGGCATGCAAACTGCACACAGAAGGCACCACAGCCAAAACCCAAGCCATAGAACCAAGTGTTGTGAGGTAATGGCCCTAACTACTGCATCACTGAGAAGTATCAATGTAAATGTTTTTTAATGGCAATGATACAGTCTTACTGAAACTTAACCTGCTCATTCAGAAGATGAATTCTCTTTCCCAGAGAGGTAGCTCATTTATGAGGCACTTGGAACACTCACAGTGCATTATTGCTGACCAAGTCCTCTATGTCAGAGTAGTTCCAGAGAGCAGCTGATCTTCTTCCTGTAAGCAGCTCACAATATTTAAGAGAGGTAGGCTTGCTTTCTGGCTGTAACAATCAAAAGTCCCTAAGTACATGCCCAGACTCAGAGAGAAAAGCCCAGGCAAAGCATACAAAATACATGTGCAAAAATATTTATAAATATCTCTTGTGCAAGGATTCTCAAGAGATTAGTAAGTAAGTTGAAAAATAAACTGGTCCAGCAGAATGGCACATTTTAGATTCAAAGGTTCATAGGCACTTACTAGGCTACTGATCCATGAGGAGCTTAAGAAACCTATCCTTACATTCACATGGCAGTCTATAGCCCTTATATATTTTACATATGAATAACCCCGAGGTGGGCAGAACAAAGATATGCCTGCATATTTACTTGTTGCTCCTATGCATAAGGGACATAGATGCTAACCCAATAGTCAGTTTGTGGTTTCCTATCCATTCATCCAAATTACATTTTCTAGAGTAATAGAAGTACTTTGCATGGAGTGGAAGATAGTACCATAGAAGAGGTATTCTCTAAGATACATACCTGTCCCTCCACATGTTCTATTTATGTTACAAAAGAGGTTGAGATCTGAAATCCATTGGGCATGTGTTTATACTACCAGTGAACTTGTGAATGTGTAATAGGTCTGATGGGATAGAGTCTGTTGAGAATCTATGTGTGAGGCAAAGGTCTCCTCTTAGTAGTCTGTATGACATTGAGAAGAGAGACAAGGCTTTACAATAGTCTGCACTGCTTTTTTTTATTTAGATTTTTGATTATTTTAGAGAGAAAGAATTGTGGTCACACCAGTTATGACAAGTGATTGAACAGGTACATACCAAATGGAGCATTATATCCGATGATAGGCCTGATGAGAACGAGTAAAGTGGAATGACTCCACCCTTTGGCTGGATGCCATACCTTTGAATATAAAGGACTTCTTTCAATAGTGGATATATGATGATCAAATTCATTGTTAACATAAGTTCCAAGATCTCTAACTATGGAATCAACTTTTAAGAGTGAGTTGTCAATGTGGTAGTTACAAGGGAAGTCATGCTTACCAAATCATACAGTTATATATTTCTTGGTGTTTAGTTTTAGTCCACCATTTTGAGACCAGTTATCTGTTTGGGAAAGACCTTGTCAAAGGAAAAATATACTTTAAAAATAATCAATACACGGTAGGTTCAGGTTAAGGCACTTTAATCTTGCAGCAAGGAGACAAAAACGTGCTAGTACAGAGTTTGTCTGACTAGAATCAGGAAATGCAAGCATTTTTGTACATTTTCTAATAAGACATTGCCTACCAAGCTGACATAGTAAATCACAAGTTTTAACATCATCATTTCGTAGTGCTTGTTTGTGTAATATTCTGCTTGTACTATCAATTTTTGTGACAAACTTCCTAAGAAAAACAACGTGGCCTTGGCTACCACCGGTTAGATATATGCAATGTTACCATTCAAGGTACTATGGCTAATTTGAGCACAAAGCAAGTATAGATTGCAGTTCATTTCTCCAACAGTCCTTTGTCTGTTTTATCTCTTCCTTCTGCAGCTGTGTGTGTTCTCATACTTCGAACAGAGCTAATTGTTTAAAATCATTACATTACAGAATATGGTATTGTTCATTCATTGCTTCCTGACCTAGCAGATAATCACCTGCTTCTCAAGTACATTTCCAAAAGGCATAAACATGAATATTGCTGTGCTAGCAATTACTAGGTCAGAGGGCATCTTGCAAGTTTTAGAAAGCACACTGCAGTTTCAAAAGCATCTTTTAGTCTCATATGAAATTAAGCTGTATATAAATAGTGCATATAAAATAGAATGAAAAACGTGTTAACTCATTTAGTTTATAATTAGCATTAAGCACACACATTAATACATATTTTTCTGACGTTTGCCCCCTGTTAATACTTTTTAATTCTATTTTCAAAAGAATAAACAGTTTTCTTCTTCTCCTAACCTCTTCCATTCAGGATTTGCAGTTAAGAGAGTCATTCAGTTTAAACTTATGAAAGTGTTTTACTTTTCAACAATTCTTCAATTTCAGTACTTTGATACAAAGTCTCAGAAACTGATATATCTATAAAATCTTTGATTACCTTTTTCATGCAGGGAATACCACAACAAATGCATGCTCCTAATAGGAGTAATCCCACATAAATGGTAATCAGGATGTTCATTAGGATGGAACCCCACCCCCCAAACAGATTCTGGAAAAAGTCCATCAGAGGGTTTAGGCCTGGTTTGGTCATGGTCGACACTTGCTGGCTCACCACAAGATGATCGTTTATTTTGTGCTGGTTGTCAGGAATATACGAACAGCATTCTTCTTTGATTAAAGCGCACATACCACCTCTCGCCGCTAGGGTGAAGTCGAGAGCCATGCGGTTCTGAAGCACCATAGTTCTCATAGCATTCAGTTCATCAGTCACTAATTCGAGAGCAGAAAAAGTTGCATTGCTCATAACTTTTAGAAGTTTAGACAGTTTTCTCAGCTCCCAAATCGATTTCACTGCGCCATATGCAGGGGCTATGCCTGCCCATGATATAATGGTGTCACTCAAGTCCATGTGTGTCAGTTTATCTTTGTTTTTTACGGAGTTATGGTTTCTCCACCCTGCTTCGATTTGTCCTACTGGATTCTCGGGTCTCTTAATTGGACTTCTAGGTTTACTGCTGACCTCTCTGATGTTTCAAATTTTTCCCTGAGGCAAAGCTGCAGTTTGTCATATGGCCGGAACCAGGTAACCCAAAAAAACAACTGCCAGACCAATTCTCAGGTAGCCATTTATATGCTTTTTTCCCACAAACAAAATAACAATTCTCTACTTTAGTATTGATATAAGCTTGCCCTGCATGAAACATTTTCTTATCAATAATAGAAAGCTGCTTTAAAAGAACAGGATTATGTTGTATCTCATCATTTCTATGCATTTTTGCAAAATATGCATCATAGTTTGTATCACAAATAGTTTTAGTCTTACTGGCTTTAATATAACATTTATAAGAAACAGTCACATTGCAATTGCTCCAACCCACCTGAATAGTGTCATTCTTGTAAAAACATACAATCCCTTTTTGTGTAACAGGTAGGTACAATGCTATTTTGTCTTGTGATTTCACAGGTGTAGTATCAAAAATCAAGTTTTCCCAGGTCTCATTGACCCCTAGGGGGACAGCAGTCATTAATAATCCCCCATATGCTGTTGGTATAGCTGTGCAAATCCAGCAGTTCGAAACATTAAAAGTCTCAGCATACACATATTTAACTGCTTGGTAAGTGTTAAAGTTTGGATGCCAGTCTATGAGTAATGCATCACGTTTGATCAGTTCAACTCCTGTGGCTGGGAAAAGGAAAGGCCACAACAAAAAGATCAATGTTATCAGTATAGCTATCAGAATAATCATGCAAATTTTCTGAGGTTGTTCTGCATCTCTATTTACTCTATACCTGGTCATTTTGTTCTCGTTGTACAACAGTAACAAGGTTTTTGTCCAGTTCAAAGTTCTTAACCAGTTTACAGTGTGTCAGATGAATCCAGGACACTCGCTCTGCGATCTTGACTGCAGTGGGTGTCGACAGTAGTACCTGGTATGGTCCTTCCCACTTCGAAGAACTCCAGTTCTTTTTTCTTCACAACCTTCACCCAGACCCATGTGCCTGGGGCTATTGCTACCTCCGATGGTCTGGTTTGTTCTTTATCTGAAACAGAATTTAACTGCAAAAGTTTGTTATTCAAAAATTGCCTCATATACTCTGCAAGTGAACTGTCAGCCTCCTGCTCTGCAGGCATGAGAGGTTTCCATTGAGGTGTATAATATGCCCTCCCAAACAGAATTTCAAAAGTAGTCAACCCTTTTACATTTGGAACAGTTCTCATGCTCAACAGTGCCAGAGGTAGACAGTGCACCCAGTTCTTTTGTGTCTCATTAATCAATTTCCTAAATTTGTTTTTCAAAACCCCATTGTGCCTCTCTACTAATCCTGCAGATTGGGGGTGGTATGCGCAATGATTTTTCAGAGAAATCCCGAAATATCGGCTCAGTTGTTGTATAGTTTGATTTACAAAGTGTGTGCCATTGTCACTATAAATCTTTTCCGGTATGTCAAATCTAGGAATAATTTCTTTAACGAAGACTTTTGCAACAGTAGCTGCATCTGGATTTTTAGTTGGAAAAGCTTCCACCCATTTGGAAAACATATCTATAATGACAAGGCAGTACTTCTTATGTTCGCATTTGTTCAGCTGTATAAAATCCATACAAATAGTATGGAATGGATACGGTGGTGTAAGAAAACTCCCTTGCTTAGGTTTCAATGCCCCTTGTGCATGATAGGTTCATAGGTTCATAGGTTCATAGGTTCATACTAGGCTATCTGCCCTGGGGCAATTATAAGCCTAGCCCGATTCTGTATGGCTTATGCCACCCCTTGATTTGAGTATACTGTGCCCTTTTTTAAGGTTTAGTTTACTGTGCCTCTGTCTAATAGTGACACAGGAGTAATCCCTGGAACAAACCTACGATCCCCCATCCACTTGTCGAGATTCTTCTTGTTTATTCTTCTGATGCTTGTTACAAACATGGCATGCTGCACAAAAGTTTTTTGTGTAGTTTGTAAATCCATACGTCGTAAACACTCGATTCACTAACTGTACCATTCCCCCCTGTTGAGACATGGCACTACCCATGGCTCAACAAAGCTGCTTATCTAAACAAGTTAGATGGCAAATTCGGTTTCTTCTCTTTGGAGATGTACAGTCTCTTCTCAAGGATTGCTCCTCGTTTTATCCACTTTTGTTTTTCTACATTTGTAGTAAGTGTCTGCATTGTTTTTAACATTTCTAAGTCTAAAATCTCAGATGGTTGTAATTCCTCATTCAAAAGAAATACTTCTGAAGCTGAAGCTGCTTGTTTTGAAGCTGTATCAGCCCTCTCATTTCCTTTTGAAATTCTATCCTGTTGCTTGGTATGAGCTTCGCATTTGCAAATAGCTACTTTCTGAGGTAACTGAATAGAGTCTAACAAGTCTAAAATAAATTGTGCATGATTAATTGGTTTACCAGTAGATGTTATCATTCCTCTATTTTTCCACTGCTGCGCAAAAACATGTAGAGTAGAAAAAGCATACTGACTGTCAGTAAAAATGTTCACTCGTTTACCTTTTGCCAAGGTACATGCCCTTGTCAAAGCAATCAATTTTGCTGCTTGTGCAGATAAGTTGTGTGGTAAAGACTTTGCTTCTAAAATTTCAGTATCAGAAACTACTACATACCCCACTAGATTCTGTCCTGTAGGACCCCTCCTGCACGAGCCGTCCACATAGTATGTCACCTCGGCATCATCCAAGGGAACATCTGTGAGATCTTTTCTAGGTGGTGTCTTTTGCTCAATTTCCTGCAGACAGCAGTGTGGTTTGCCATCTGCAGGGGTTGGGAGCAAGGTTGACGGATTCAAAGTTGTGCATCAGTCAATTGTCATATGAGGTTGGCTCAACAGTATAGTCATACAGGAAAGATGTCTAGCAGGAGAAAGATATGCTACTTTTTCTTGCAGTAAAATAATTGCAACTGCATGAGGCACTCTCAATGTGAGAGGGTGGAACAATACTACTGAGGCTGAAGCCTGCACTGCCATTGCAGCTGCGACTACTGTTTGTACAGAGTGGGGCAAAGATCGCGCCACTGGGTCTAGCTGTGATGAATAGTAAGCTATGGGGCATTGTTTGTCCCCATACTGATGGGTTAACACTGATGTCATATAACCTTGCTTACAATCTACAGTTTGGAAAAATTGTTTATGATAGTTTGGTAGTCCTAAAACTAATGAAGAAGCTATTAGTTGTTTCAATTTGCAGAAAGCTGATTCTGCTTCTGGTGTCCACTGTAATAAATCTTGTGCTGCCATAGGCTTTTTGAATATCAAGTTGGTCAGCGGAGCAGATTCCAAGGCATAGTTTGGAATCCAACTCCGACAAAAGTTAGTAGTACCCAGGAAGAACATCATTTCCTTCTTGGTAGTTGGTTTAGGTGCTTGTAGTATTGCTGTTTTTCTGTCTTCATCCAATATTCTGCCTTCTTTGGGTATTACATATCCCAGGTATTTGACCTTTTTTTTCCAAAGTTGCAGTTTGTTTTTGTTTACCTTGTGTCCTTGATTGGCTAAAAATTGTAGTAATGTTATGGTATCCTCTCTGCATTCTTGCTGGGTGGGGGCTGCCAGCAGAATGTTATCTACATAAAGTAAAATCTGACTGCCTTTCGGTGGGATAAATCCCGCCATGTTACTTGCCATTTCCTGTGCGAATATTGTTGAACTTTCACAATATCCCTGTGGTAGTCGTGTATATGTATACCTTTTCCCCTGAAATGTAAATGCAAACCAATGTTGGCTGCCAGGGTGTATTGGTATTGAAAAAAATGCATTGCAATTATCTACCACAGAAAAATACTTTTGCTGAGGTTTCAAATCATTCAATAAAGTGTGTGGATCTGGCACCGTAGGTGCCCTGGGTATAACTGCGTCATTTACAGCTTGTAAATTTTGGACCATACGCCATTCTCCATTTGCTTTCCTAACAGGAAATAAGGGTGTATTACATGGTGAATCGGGAGATTCTATCAAAACTCCTTCCTTAAGTAAGGCTGCTATTATAGGTTTGATTCCTATTTCTGCATCCTTTCTCAAGGGATACTGTCTCTTTTGAGGTCTAAAGGCTGATTTTGGTGTGATAGTAACCGGTCCTGCTGTACGAATAAGTCCTACATCTGATTTCCCTGTTTACCAGAGAGTCTCTGGTATGTCTCGTAAGGCTTTTTCCTCTTCCTCTAGTAAGAGTGCTACTCAGCAGTTCTCACTTGCCTTAGTGTACAGCTGGGTGTGTCTGCGTTATCCAATTTAGTTTCTGCTTTTGTACTCCCTGTTCGGAAAGTTCTAACTCTGTCTGCTTTTCCCACCTTGTGACTTTTTCTCCTAGGTCTGCCCACTTCACATTTCTATCTTTAGTTAACTCACATGTGGTAATCGATTAGATTTGTAAAGTGCTAGGAATTCCTGGGGCAATGAACAGCTCACTACACTGTTTTCTTCTGTGTCCCAGTACAAATTTCATAATACTAATCTGTTAGCATGGTTTTTAAACAGTTCTTGCTCATATTCTTTATCAGGTCCTGATTTGCTACAGTAATATAGAGTGCAATGCAACAAATGCTGTTTATCAGTGTCAAGGGAGGGGGATTTACTGATGGCTACGTTCATCAGTTCTTGATTACTGCCCTGGACCAGTCGTAACTAAGTCCTGGCTGTACCAATAAAATGTTTCACCCTCCGGTCGCACTACAAAAGTATCCATTTGTCACTGTGCTTCCATACCCTGCATAGTTGGAACTACGGCTATGCCAAATATCTGCATTAGGTCTCTGCCCAAGAGATTCACTGGGCATTTTGCAGAAACAACAATTTTGCTTTTCTAGGTCATCCCTGAAACTGGGTCAGTTATCGCTATGTTGTGGGAAAGTGGCTCCCGATACAGCTGTCCATTAGCTGCTTTCACTAATATGTAGTCAAGTGATTCTGAATTTTCTGGTAGTCTGGAAGGATGTATCAGGGTCCGTGAAGCCCCTGAGTCACACAGGAATTTAACTTCCCTCCCCTTTACCAGAAGTGTAACTTCCGGTTTTGTGTCTGCTAAGTAGAGCTCTAGGCTCAATAATGCTAAGTCCAAAATTTCATTTTCTTCATTATCTGTGATTTCATGCACATCCTTTACCTCTTCTATCATGTCCTCTACCCCTTCTACTACATTTGCACTTGTCTTTTTTTGTTTATTCCTTTCCAGTGATTCTTGACTACCATATAGTCAGTCCTCACCCTCCTTGTCTTCTGTGGTTACCTTTTTATTTTGCCTGCAATCCCTTGCTAAATGTCCCTTTTTCCCACATTTAAAACATTCACCCCTTTTCTTTCTCTCTTCAAAGTCCTCTGATCATTTATCAGATTGTTTGTTTCCCTGGGTATTTTTCTTACCCTTCTTCCCAGTTTGTACTACAAAGACTTCTGATCCGTCTTCTACTGCAAATACTTGAGTTTTCTTTTTCTTTTTGCTATTAAAATGCCTTTCAGCATGTCTTGCATATTCAAGTAATGACTGTAATCTACTTGTACAATGATCTACCATGTGCTTTGTAATAAAGCTGCTAATGGGTGCAATACTGCCTTTCAAAAATGCATTCTTTAGCTGCTGCTGATATGGGGAATCATGTGTTTGGTCTTCAGGTACCTGCATTCCACAATGGTTATTAAAACATTCTAATAATCTGGCATAATATCTATCAACAGTTTCACCTTCTTGTTGTATGCATTGATTAATGCAAGTCCAATCAGCCCTAGGCTTCCATTTCTCAGAGATTCGGTCTGTCAGACCTTTCACTCTGTTGTCCAGTTCTGTGTTACTATGTGGGAGTGGTCTAAGCTCTGCATCACGGGGATTCCAGTTGCCACTGAGCATGTGCCAATCTGGACCTACGATTTGTCTGACTACTTTCTCTACTTCCTCTCCATTCAAATGGTAACTTAACCTCATGCCCTGTAAGTCTTCTAAGAATTTTCTAAAATTAACTTTTGGATGGGGAATTCCCTCTGTGGCTTTCCGGATGTCTTCCGGTGTCCACAGTCTGTATACTAGAAGTGTTGGGTCCTGTCCTGCCTGTGGATTTGGAACTTCTAGGAGTGGACATATCTCTTATTCACTCATAGCTTGTGAATTTTTATTTATTTCATACAATTCAATATCCCCTGTTAAGTTGCGTGCTCGAGACCTGGTCTCGATAGGATCTCTGACAAACGGTTTTGGTTTTGCAGGAACAGTTGGGTATAGCGGAGGTGGATCAGCTTGTCCACTCGCTTCATATTCTGGTAAGGGAAGTGGAGGGGGCAGAGGGGCTGTTGCTATTACCAAGTTATTGTCTTCTTTATCTAAAAACATTGCTTTTGAGTTTTCAATCTTTTGTTCCCTGCGGTTTGCTTCCTCAAGCCACCTGTGTGCCCAAGGGACGCCTAATTGTCATTGCTTTTTTAGCTGACCTTTCGCGTCTGTTTTAAGTTGTCTAACAAGTTTAATATGTGAAGGTTTATCTAGATTACCATCAAATTTGTACTTATTAACCCATTTTGTATAATACCTAACATTATTGGCACGCTGGAATTGCATATATTTCTCGTCTTTGGTTAAGGGCGGGTCTCGGGAACTTTTTGTGCACTGATTTCCCATGTTGCCTTAGCTAAGTTAGAAATTGTTACGTAACTCTTTTTATCACGTGTTACCACGACTTACACTTTTTCACAGTTTATCTAGAATAACTGCCTACCTATTCTGTTTCCCTGATCTATGACAAGACAGCAATCTTTTTTGTCCCTGATCTGCACATGCAAATCTCTCTGACAAAAACAATAATACTTTAACAAGTCCCTGATCTAAAACAGAAAAAGGTAAATTCCTCCTTACCTGAGCCTCCGTGTCTTGATCCCACCAGAACGTTGACTCGTCCTCCGATCACAGATCAGAAACAGTGGCTGGCCTCTTTTGAATGACAATTCAGTCGGAGGTCTTTCAAAGCAGAAGAACCGATGTGACCTCTTCTCCGTATGGGTTCATGCCACCGGGCCCAATTCTGACCTGAGCTAGAGTGAGAGATATGTTTCCGGTCCGAAGGACCAATCTGTCAAAGGAAAAATATACTTTAAAAATGATCAATACACGGTAGGTTCAGGTTAAGGCACTTTAATCTTGCAGCAAGGAGACAAAAACGTGATAATACAGAGTCTGTCTGACTAGAATCAGGAAATGCAAGCATTTTTATACATTTTCTAATAAGACATTGCCTACCAAGCTAACGTAGTAAATCACAAGTTTTAACATCATCATTTCATAGTGCTTGTTTATGTAATATTCTGCTTGTACTATCAATTTTTGTTAGAAACCTCCTAAGAAAAACAATGTGGCCTTGGCTACCAGCGGTTAGATACATGCAATGTTACCATTCAAGGTACTATGGCTAATTTGAGCACAAAGCAAGTATAGATTGCAGTTCATTTCTCCAACCGTCCTTTGTCTGTTTTATCTCTTCCTTCTGCAGTTGTGCGTATTCTCATACTTCAAACAGAGCTAATTGTTCAAAATCATTACATTACAGAATATGGTATTGTTCATTCATTGCTTCCTGACCTAGCAGATAATCACCTGCTTCTCAAGTACATTTCCAAAAGGCATAAACATGAATATTGCTGTGCTAGCAATTACAAGGTCAGAGGGCATCTTGCAAGTTTCAGAAAGCACACTGCAGTTTCAAAAGCATCTTTTAGTCTCATATGAAATTAAGCTGTATATAAAACAGTGCATATAAAATAGAATGAAAAACATGTTAACTCATTTAGTTTCTAATTAGCATTAAGCACACACATTAATACATATTTTTCCTGACATTTCCCCCCTGTTAATACTTTTTAATTCTATTTTCAAAAGAATAAACAGTTTGCTTCTTTTCCTAACCTCTTCCATTCAGGATTTGCAGTTAAGAGAGTCATTCAGTTTAAACTTATGAAAGTGTTTCATTTTTCAACAATTCTTCAATTTCAGTACTTTGATACAAAGTCTCAGAAACTGATATATCTATAAAATCTTTGATTAACTTTTTCATGCAGGGAATACCACAACAAATGCATGCTCCTAATAGGAGTAATCCCACACAAATGGCAATCAGGATGTTCATTAGGATGGAACCCCACCCCAAACAGATTCTGGAAAAAGTCCATCAGAGGGTTTGGGCCTGGTTTGGTCATGGTCGACACTTGCTGGATCACCTCAAGATGGTTGTTTATTTCGTGCTGGTTGTCAGGAATATACGAACAGCATTCTTCTTTGATTAAAGCGCACATACCACCTTTCACCGCTAGGGTGAAGTCGAGAGCCATGCGGTTCTGAAGCACCACAGTTCTCATAGCATTCAATTCATCAGTCACTAATTCGAGAGCAGAAAAAGTTGCATTGCTCATAACTTCGAGAAGTTTAGACAGTTTTCTCAGCTCCCAAATCGATTTCACTGTGCCATATGCAGGGGCTATGCCTGCCCATGATATAATGGTGTCACTCAAGTCCATGTGTGTCAGTTTATCTTTGTTTTTTACGGAGTTATGGTTTCTCCACCCTGCTTCAATTCGTCCTACTGGATTCTCGGGTCTCTTAATTGGACTTCTAGGTTTACTGCTGACCTCTCTGATGTTTCAAATTTTTCCCTGAGGCAAAGCTGCAGTGTGTCGTATGGCCGGAACCAGGTAACCCAAAAAACAACTGCCGGACCAATTCTCAGGTAACCATTTATATGCTTTTTTCCCACAAACAAAATAACAATTCTCTACTTTAGAATTGATATAAGCTTGCCCTGCATGAAACATTTTCTTATCAATAATAGAAAGCTGATTTAAAAGAACAGGATTATGTTGTATCTCATCAACATTTCTATGCATTTTCGCAAAATATGCATCATAGTTTGTATCACAAATAGTTTTAGTCTTACTGGCTTTAATATAACATTTATAAGAAACAGTCACATTGCAATTGCTCCAACCCACCTGAATAGTGTCATTCTTGTAAAAACATACAATCCCTTTTTGTGTAACAGGTAGGTACAATGCTATTTTGTCTTGTGATTTCACAGGTGTAGTATCAAAAATCAAGTTTTCCCAGGTCTCATTGACCCCTAGGGGGACAGCAGTCATTAATAATCCCTCGTAAGCTGTTGGTATAGCTGTGCAAATCCAGCAGTTCGAAACATTAAAAGTCTCAGCATACACATATTTAATTGCTTGGTAAGTGTTAAAGTTTGGATGCCAGTCTATGAGTAATGCATCACGTTTGATCAGTTCAACTCTTGTGGCTGGGAAAAGGAAAGACCACAGCAAAAAGATCAATGTTATCAGTATAGCTATCAGAATAATCATGCAAATTTTCTGAGGTTGTTCTGCATCTCTATTTACTCTATACCTGGTCATTTTTTTCTTGTTGTACAACAGTAACAAGGTTTTTGTCCAGTTCAAAGTTCTTAACCAGTTTACAGTGTGTCAGATGAATCCAGGACGCTCGCTCTGCGATCTTGACTACAGTGGGTGTCGACAGTAGTACCTGGTACGGTCCTTCCCACTTCGGAGAACTCCAGTTCTTTTTTCTTCACAACCTTCACCCAGACCCATGTGCCTGGGGCTATTGCTGCCTCCGATGGTCTGGTTTGTTTTTTATCTGAAACAGAATTTAACTGCAAAAGTTTGTTATTCAAAAATCGCCTCATATACTCTGCAAGTGAACTGTCAGCCTCCTGCTCTGCAGGCATGAGAGGTTTCCATTGAGGTGTATAATATGCCCTCCCAAACAGAATTTCAAAAGGAGTCAACCCTTTTACATTTGGAACAGTTCTCATGCTCAACAGTGCCAGAGGTAGACAGTGCACCCAGTTCTTTTGTGTCTCATTAATCAATTTCCTAAGTTTGTTTTTCAAAACCCCATTGTGCCTCACTACTAATCCTGCAGATTGGGGGTGGTATGCGCAATGATTTTTCAGAGAAATCCCGAAATATCGGCTCAGTTGTTGTATAGTTTGATTTACAAAGTGTGTGCTATTGTCACTATAAATCTTCTCTGGTATGCCAAATCTAGGAATAATTTCTTTAACGAAGACTTTTGCAACAGTAGCTGCATCTGGACTTTTAGTTGGAAAACCTTCCACCCATTTGGAAAACATATCTATAATGACAAGGCAGTACTTCTTATTTTCGCATTTGTTCAGCTCTATAAAATTCATACAAATAGTATGGAATGGATACGGTAGTGTAGGAAAACTCCCTTGCTTAGGTTTCAATGCCCCTTGTGCATGATGCTTGTTACAAACATGGCATGCTGCACAAAAATTTTTTGTGTAGTTTGTAAATTCATACGTCGTAAACACTCGATTCACTAACTGTACCATCCCCCCTGTTGAGACATGGCACTGCCCATGCCTCAAAAAAGATGCATATCTAAACAAGTTAGATGGCAAAATCGGTTTCTTCTCTTTGGAGATGTACAGTCCCTTCTCAAGGATTGCTCCTCGTTTTATCCACTTTTGTTTTTCTACATTTGTAGTAAGTGTCTGCATTGTTTTTAACATTTCTAAGTCTAAAATCTCAGATGGTTGTAATTCCTCATTCAAAAGAAATACTTCTGAAGCTGAAGCTGCTTGTTTTGCAGCTGTATCAGCCCTCGCATTTCCTTTTGAAATTCTATCCTGTTGCTTGATATGAGCTACGCATTTGCAAATAGCTACTTTCTGAGGTAACTGAATAGAGTCTAACAAGTCTAAAAGAAATTGCGCATGATTAATTGGTTTACCAGTAGATGTTATCATTCCTCTATTTTTCCACTGCTGCGCAAAAACATGTACAGTAGAAAAAGCATACTGACTGTCAGTAAAAATGTTCACTCGTATACCTTTTGCCAAGGTACATGCCCTTGTCAAAGCAATCAATTCTGCTGCTTGTGCAGATAAGTTGTGTGGTAAAGACTTTGCTTCTAAAATTTCAGTATCAGAAACTACTACATACCCCACTAGATTCTGTCCTGTAGGACCCCTCCTGCACAAGCCATCCACATAGTATGTCACCTCGGCATCATCCAAGGGAACATCTGTGAGATCTTTTCTTGGTAGTGTCTTTTGCTCAATCTCCTGCAGACAGCAGTGTGGTTTGCCATCTGCAGGGGTTAGGAGCAAGGTTGACGGATTCAAAGTTGTGCATCGTTCAATTGTTATATGAGGTTGGCTCAACAGTATAGTCATACAGTAAAGATGTCTAGCAGGAGAAAGATATGCTACTTTTTCTTGCAGTAAAATAATCGCGACTGCATGAGGCACTCTCAATGTGAGAGGGTGGAACAATATTACTGAGGCTGAAGCCTGCACTGCCATTGCAGCTGCGACTACTGCTTGTACACAGTGGGACAGGGATTGCGCCACTGGGTCTAGCTGTGATAAATAGTAAGCTATGGGGCATTGTCTGTCCCCATACTGATGTGTTAACACTGATGTCATATAACCTTGCTTACAATCTACAGTTTGGAAAAATCGTTTATGATTGTTTGGTAGTCCTAAAACTAATGAAGAAGCTATTAGTTGTTTCAAATTTCAGAAAGCTGATTCTGCTACTGGTGTCCACTGTAATAAATATTATGCTGCCATAGGCTTTTTGAATATCAAGTTGGTCAGCGGAGCAGATTCCAAGGCATAGTTTGGAATCCAACTCCGACAAAAGTTAGTAGTACCCAGGAAGGACATCATTTCCTTCTTGGTAGTTGGTTTAGGTGCTTGTAGTATTGCTGTTTCTCTGTCTTCATCTAATATTCTGCCTTCTTTGGATATTACATATCCCAGGTATTTGACCTGTTTTTTCCAAAGTTGCAGTTTGTTTTTGTTTACCTTGTGTCCTTGAGTGGCTAAAAATTGTAGTAATGCTATGGTATCCTCTCTGCATTCTTGCTGGGTGGGGGCTGCCAGCAGAATGTTATCTAAATAAAGTAAAATCTGACTGCCTTTCGGTGGGATAAATCCCGCCAGGTTACTTGCAATTTCCTGTGCGAATATTGTTGGACTTTCACAATATCCCTGTGGTAGTCACGTACATGTATACCTTTTCCCCTGAAATGTAAATGCAAACCAATGTTGGCTGCCAGGGTGTATTGGTATTGAGAAAAATGCATTGCTAATATCTACCAGAGAAAAATACTTTTGTTGAGGTTTCAAATCATTCAATAAAGTGTGTGGATCTGGCACCATAGATGCCCTGGGTATAACTGCGTCATTTACAGCTTGTAAATCTTGGACCATACGCCATTCTCCATTTGCTTTCCTAACAGGAAATAAGGGTGTATTACATGGTGAATCGGGAGATTCTATCACGACTCCTTCCTTAAGTAAGGCTGCTATTATAGGTTTGATTCCTATTTCTGCATCCTTTCTCAAGGGATACTGTCTCTTTTGAGGTCTAAATGCTGATTTTGGCATGATAGTAACTGGTCCTGCTGTATGAATAAGTCCTACATCTGATTTCCCTGTTGACCAGAGAGTCTCTGGTATGTCTCGTAAGGCTTTTTCCTCTTCCTCTAGTAAGAGTGCTACTCAGCTGTTCTCACTTGCCTGTGAGTGTACAGCTGGGTGTATCTGCGTTATCCAATTTAGTTTCTGCTTTTGTACTCCCTGTTCGGAAAGTTCTAACTCTGTCTGCTTTTCCCACCTTGTGACTTTTTCTCCTAGGTCTGCCCACTTCACATTTCTATCTTTAGTTAACTCACATGTGGTAATTGATTAGATTTGTAAAGTGCTAGGAATTCCTGGGGCAATGAACAGCTCACTACACTGTTTCCTTCTGTGTCCCAGTACAAATTTCGTAATACTAATCTGTTAGCATGGTTTTTAAACAGTTCTTGCTCATATTCTTTATCAGGTCCTGATTTGCTACAGTCATATAGAGTGCAATGCAACAAATGCTGTTTATCAGTGTCAAGGGAGGGGGATTTACTGATGGCTACGTTCATCAGTTCTTCGGTTACTGCCCCTGGACCAGTCGTAACTAAGTCCTGGCTGTACCAATAAAATGTTTCACCCTCCGGTCGCACTACAAAAGTATCCATTTGTCACTGTGCTTCCATACCCTGCATAGTTGGAACTACGGCTATGCCAAATATCTGCATTAGGTCTCCGCCCAAGAGATTCACTGAGCATTTTGCAGAAACAACAATTTTGCTTTTCTGGGTCATCCCTGAAACTGGGTCAGTTATTGCTATGTTGTGGGAAGGTGGCTCCCGATACAGCTGTCCATTAGCTGCTTTTACTAATATGTAGTCAAGTGATTCTGAATTTTCTGGTAGTCTGGAAGGATGTATCAGGGTCCGTGAAACCCCTGAGTCACACAGGAATTTAACTTCCCTCACCTCTACCAGAAGTGTAACTTCCAGTTTTGTGTCTGCTAAGTAGAGCTCTAGGCTCAATAATGCTAAGTCCAAAATTTCATTTTCTTCATTATCTGTGATTTCATGCACATCCTCTACCTCTTCTATCACGTCCTCTACCCCTTCTCCTACATTTGCACTTGTTTTTTCTTGTTTATTCCTTTCCAGTGATTCTTGACTACCATATAGTCAGTCTTCACCCTCCTTGTCTTCTGTGGTTACCTTTTTATTTTGCCTGCAATCCCTTGCTAAATGTCCCTTTTTCCCACATTTAAAACATTCACCCCTTTTCTTTCTCTCTTCAAAGTCTTCTGATCATTTATCAGATTGTTTGTTTCCCTGGGTATTTTTCTTACCCTTCTTCCCAGTTTGTACTACAAAGACTTCTGATCCATCTTCTACTGCAAATACTTGAGTTTTCTTTTTCTTTTTGCTATTAAAATGCCTTTCAGCATGTCTTGCATATTCAAGTAATGATTGTAATCTACTTGTACGATGATCTGCCATGTGCTTTGCAATAAAGTTGCTAATGGGTGCAATACTGCCTTTCAAAAATGCATTCTTTAGCTGCTGCTCATATGGGGAATCATGTGTTTGGTCTTCAGGTACCTGCATTCCACAATGGTTATTAAAACATTCTAATAATCTGGCATAATATCTATCAATAGTTTCACCTTCTTGTTGTATGCATTGATTAATGCAAGTCCAATCAGCCCTAGGCTTTCATTTCTGAGAGATTCGGTCTGTCATACCTTTCACTCTGTTGTCCAGTTCTGCGTTACTATGTGGGAGTGGTCTAAGCTCTTCGTCATGGGGATTCCAGTTGCCACTGATCATGTGCCAATCTGGACCTACGATTTGTCTGACTACTTTCTCTACTTTCTCTCCATTCAAATGGTAACTTAACCTCATGCCCTGTAAGTCTTCTAAGAATTTTCTAAAATTAACTTTTGGATGGGGAATTCCCTCTGTGGCTTTCCGGATGTCTTCCGGTGTCCACGGTCTATATACTAGAAGAGTTGGGTCCTGTCCTGCCTGTCCTGCCTGTGGATTTGGTACTTCTATGAGTGGACATATCTCTTCTTCACTCATAGCTTGTGAATTTTTATTTATTTCATACAATTCAATATCCCCTGTTAAGTTGCGTGCTCGAGACCTGGTCTTGATAGGATCTCTGACAAACGGTTTTGGTTTTGCAGGAACAGCTGGGTATAGCGGAGGTGGATCAGCTTGTCCACTCACTTCATATTCTGGTAAGGGAAGCGGAGGGGGCAGAGGGGCTGTTGCTATTACCAAGTTATTGTCTTCTTTATCTAAAAACATTGCTTTTGAATTTTTAATCTTTTGTTCCCTGCGGTTTGCTTCCTCAAGCCACCTGTGTGCCTGAGGGACTCCTAATTGTCGTTGTTTTTTTAGCTGACCTTTCCCGTCTGTTTTAAGTTGTCTAACAAGTTTAATATGTGAAGGTTTATCTAGATTACCATCAAAATTGTACTTATTAACCCATTTTGTATAATACCTAACATTATCGGCACGCTGTAATTGCATATATTTCTCGTCTTCGGTTAAGGGCGGGTCTCGGGAACTTTTTGTGCACAGATTTCCCATGTTGCCTTAGCTAAGTTAGAAATTGTTACGTAACCCTTTTTATCACGTGGTACCACGACTTACACTTTTTCACAGTTTATCTAGAATAACTGCCTACCTATTCTGTTTCCCTGATCTATGACAAAACAGCAATCTTTTTTGTCCCTGATCTGCACATGCAAATCTCCCTGACAAAAACAATAATACTGTAACAAGTCCCTGATCTAAAACAAAAAAAGGTAAATTCCTCCTTATCTGAGCCTCCGTGTCTTGATCCCACCGGAACATTGACTCGTCCTCCGATCACAGATCAGAAACAGTGGCTGGCCTCTTTTGAACGACAATTCAGTCGGAGGTCTTTCAAAGCAGAAGAACCGATGTGGCCTCTTCTCCATACGGGTTCATGCCACCGGGCCCAATTCTGACCTGAGCTAGAGTGAGAGATATGTTTCCGGTCCGAAGGACCAATCTGTCAAAGGAAAAATATACTTTAAAAATGATCAATACATGGTAGGTTCAGATTAAGGCACTTTAATCTTTTAGCAAGGAGACAAAAACGTGCTAATGCAGAGTTTGTCTGACTAGAATCAGGAAATGCAAGCATTTTTATACATTTTCTAATAAGACATTGCCTACCAAGCTGACGTAGTAAATCACAAGTTTTAACATCATCATTTCATAGTGCTTGTCTGTGTAATATTCTGCTTGTACTATCAATTTTTGTGAGAAACTTCCTAAGAAAAACAACGTGGCCTTGGCTACCACCGGTTAGATACATGCAATGTTACCATTCAAGGTACTATGGCTAATTTGAGCACAAAGCAAGTATAGAATGCAGTTCATTTCTCCAACCGTCCTTTGTCTGTTTTATCTCTTCCTTCTGCAGCTGTGCATGTTCTCATACTTCGAACATTGCTAATTGTTCAAAATCATTACATTACGGAATATGGTATTGTTCATTCATTGCTTCCTGACCTAGCAGATAATCACCTGCTTCTCAAGTACATTTCCAAAAGGCATAAACATGAATATTGCTGTGCTAGCAATTATTAGGTCAGAGGGCATCTTGCAAGTTTCAGAAAGCACACTGCAGTTTCAAAAGCATCTTTTAGTCTCATATGAAATTAAGCTGTATATAAAATAGTGCATATAAAATAGAATGAAAAACGTGTTAACTCATTTAGTTTCTAATTAGCATTAAGCACACACATTAATACACATTTTTCTGGCAGATCTTCTTGGAGGATTTTGGTGTCCTCTGAGGAGTTCAAGTTTACAGTGGTCTGTAAATTTTGCCACCCATAAACCCTTAAAAACTGCATCTTTCTGTAAGGATCAACTGGGGTAAATATCCCAAAAGTTGTTATCATTTTGGGGTAAAAAGAAGTGAACATTTTTAAACTGTTATTTAAAATAGTGAAATTATTAATTTCATTTCAAATAAAAATCTTTTAACTGTGCAATAACTGAAGTCTTTTGGACCAAGAGACAATGAAACATAAGCCTTTATTGAAACACATTCAACTGAATGTCCACTTTTCTTTGTGATTGTCAAGTGTTTCTCTACCTTGCATGATTCTAAATAATGGCAGTTACTGAAACTGTGTTGCTTAGATGTGGTGGAGTCTCCCTCTCTCTCTCTCACACACACAAACACACACACACACACGCTCATCCACACGTCCACTCCCACACATGCACAAGCCTGGCACATATACATACTTGTTGCATAAGAGCAGCACTGGACACATAGCATTTGTCACTGACCTCTACTATTACAGTTTATACTGGAAGTGTAACATGTTGAATCAGCCAAAGCCAAATTAGATTTACATATAAAAATAAAACATAACCCGATATCTAACAAACACAACATGCCTCAGTCCCCTTGTTCTACATCACTTCAAACTTGTGTTTTTTTCATCATTCTGGCTTCACAATATCATGGTATCATAGTGACATATGAATGAACTATCCTGACACTTAGCAACACACACCCAGATCATCTTTTTCTCCACTTTTCTATTGGTGATCCTACAATGTTCTGGCTCTGTGATTGGTAGGCATGCACTTCTAGCTCTGCCAGAACGTTCATAAAAGTAAGTTGAAGATGTTGAGTTGTGCAAGAAACAGGAGGACACTGAAATAAAGTGATAGAAGTGGGGATCATATATTTTACAGAATAAAATAAGTCATTTTATATAAATGTGTAGTATATTGGGTAGCTACCCATGTGCCTGCATGCAACAGTGGGCCCCTGGACACAGACTTATCAGTCAACAACAACAACCACTGTAGTACACAATCTTCCATTAGCCAATGACAGATTCAATGACTGACAGGCAGTGCCATGTCAAGTTATGATATTTATTTGTGTTTGTGATGTACAGATGTAAGAACTGTGCAGTGCAATGCTTTAGTCAAATGATCTACTGAAATAGAATGTGCAGCTGTACTATCAGTAGTAATAACTGCTGTTCTGTCAGCCAGTACCACTCCAAATAAAGAAAAATATCTTGCTAACTAAAATCACTTGCATGGTTTTCATGGCAATCGAAATAGGAAAATGCACACTCACTCTGTTTCCCTCTCTGTGCATGCATCAGTTACATAGTAGTAAAACTAAGTATGTTCAGTCCTCCAGGATTAAGTCTTTGTTGAGTAGACATGGGAAAAGGATGGAATCTTCAAATGCCCACTCCCCGAAACAAAGAAAATCATCCTTCTTGCAAGCTACCAGTATTCCATGCTAATACTATGACTACTTAATACAAATCATATTTACACAAGTAACAGACATATCCAGAATGGTTATCTGACCCTGGGCCATCCCATTTCTTATAGCTGTTTACCCTGCAGTACAAATCCTGGCACTGTTCAGTTCTATTGGTTAAAGCCACACAACTTTGTGTGGAAAATTGACCCAAAGTGTTAGTCATTAGCCAGTGCAATACAGCAAGTCTTATTCTATGTAAATTGTAGGGCTTGTGTGTTACTAATAAAAAATATGTAAATAAATAAACAAACTGTCCTATCACTTTGTTTACATTCCAACACCAGTAGCAGTAACACAGAACTGACACTGAGCATAAATCATCCCCACAAAAAACACTCATATGCATACACTGACATCAGTTTAGTTTCTGCTGTGTCTGATCCATGAATTAGAATGAATTCCAAAACAGGTAATTCAGATATGCACTCCTCCTGTGCAGGCAGTGGGGCAACCACAATGTAAACAAGGAATGCAGGTATGCCATCCCTCACCATTCAGCAGAGAAACCTACACACTAAAAGGAAATGCAGGTATACATTACCTGCATTCATGAGGGAACTTTGACTGAAACCAGAAAATTCATGTATGCAATACCCTGCATGGGCAGTGAGGAAACACTCAGAAAATAGGGTGGGAAAACACTCAGAAAATATGGAGTTAATGTATATAACACCCTTCATGGCTGTGTGGGAACCCTCACAGAAATCAGTGAATGCAAGTATTCAGTTCTCTGCATGGGCAATTGAGGGGAGACCAACACCAAAAAGACTATGGTCTATTTTATTCTAAGATTACTTCAGTGTCAAAAAGACTATTTTAGTTACATGAATTTTGTTGCAAAAAGGATATCATAGGTTCATCAATAAAACAACCTACTACCATATGGTGTGTGTATGAGCATGCATGCATATGTGTGTGTGTGTGTGTGTGAGTGTGTGTGTGTGTGTGTGTGTGTGTGTGTGTGTGTGTGTGTGTGTGTGTGTGTGTGTGTGTGTGTGTATGTATGTACATTTGTATATGTGTCTGTCTGTGTGCTGCTTAAAGACTCATTGTTTTTATTTACATTGACAGAATTTTTAATAAACAACAGTATTTCTTTTAATGAGCTGTTCCCATGGGCAGTATTTGTTTGTGGTATTCCTCGTAGTATAAATTTGTTTTGAGACATTAGTGGGACTACACGGTACTGTTAAGTACTAATAAATTGCTACCTTATTATTAACTATTTCACATCATTTTTCAATATCATTTGTTTAGCAAATTAAAAAATTCCTCCAAACCTTGATGGCAGAGTTTTTACACAATTTAAATAGTGGATATTAAATCATTAATTGTCATTCTAATAAAACAAACATAAAAAATGTCCATATGCTTCTGCTTTCCAAATAGCTAACAGATTGATACTTGTAAGAAAGCAGTATGTGACTCATTTGCTTATGCAAGGACCAACTGCTTCTTCCATTCTGAAATGAATTAATTATTTCCTTGTGGGATACATTGCTGCAAATGTAAATAAATTAAACTAGCTATCCATGCAGCTTACAAAATCCACTTATTTCATATACCATATGCCATCATTGAGTAATTCACCATCCAATTAATCCAAGCTGCATTCTCATGACTGTTCTAAGACAGATATTGGCTTTAAAATTGCTAAAATTGAGCAAAAGAGGGGAAACTATTACTCCTTATTTTCTCACATAAGCAAAACAATAAATACATTCTCTGCTCTGATAATAGCTTCATATTTTTCTGATTCCATGGATACTCAGCAGAATATATAATAAGTGACTCATTTTCACCTTGCTAAAGGATTCTAAATTTATATTTAAAGGAATTCTTTCAAGATGGTTGCGAAATATTGCAAAGGTCAAAGTATGACTCATTTCTGTCCACTTATAGGAAGTCATTGGTGTTCCTGTCTTCAATATGATTTTGCATTATACAGCTCATGAATCATCATCATCATATGTTCCACAATGCTTCCTGCTATCAGAAGCTGAGAAAAAGTGCTTTAAGACACTATATGCATTTTGACAAAATATACTTCAGAAGTAGCAGCTATACTTGTAGTCTCTATAGGTTTCTTCCTTGGAAGGATTTTTTTATTTTAATACCCACATATTATGCTGTACTGTTGAGTTAAACATTAATTTGCAACCATTTTGCTAAACACAGAAAATCAAAACAGTCATACATGAAAACAAATACATTTCTGTCTTGCATGTTTACCTCATACCTAAATCAACAATAAAATCAACAACTTGTATTCTTTTTTCCATTTCAGTACTGTCACCACAATTTGTCTTAAGAGCTTTAATAAAGAGACAAATACAGCAAAGGAACCCAAAGCATTTCACTGACATGTTATTTTTTTTTCATTTAATATTAGAAATGAAACAAAATAAAATAATATATCATCACTGAATGATTCATAATTTAAGTTCTGTGTACAAAAACATTGAAGAGATTTCTTTAGCAAGTTAGTTCTAAGGGTATTTTGCAAGTAATTTGTTAAGTGCCTCTTCATAATGTCACAGTCGAAAAGTTCACAACTGTAAAGGCCCTATATGTGTTTACATAATGAATCAAAGTGTATTTTTATTAGAAGTCTGTTTGGGTCTTTGTTTTATAGTTCTGTCATTGTTCAAAGTACCATAATATATAAAACTGCCACATTCGATACTTGTATAAATCTATGATTTAGTAAGCCTGAGACTGAGAAAAAAAAGGATATTGTCTGTTTCTATCTGCAGTTTAATGTGGAACACCATATGGAGGAAATTAAGATTTGGTGACGTACATTATGTCAATTCTGTTGGGTGTCACAATGTGGCACCCAATAACTTTTTAGCCAGTGACTAAAGTGTTTTTGCTGTTATTTATGTAATTTAAACTCTACCAGTTATTGTATCATAATCATTACTATAGTAAGATCTACTTATACTTATGTACTAATTTATTCACTTACGACATGTTGACTTGTTTATAGATAAGTTTTAAGTCCTTGAAAAAACATATTTGCTTGATTTTAACATGTAAACCGAAAAGCACTAAACAAATAAAATGACAAACCAGGTAAACCAAACAAAATGAGCTGTAGGAAACACAAATCCAAGGCTGACGATGTAGGATAAAATTTAATAAAGTAAGAACACGCTTTCGGAGGGCTCAATGGCACTCCTTCTTCAGACAAAAAGGTTAAAAATTTTTAACTAACAAACACATTTATATGCAAATTAATTATGCTAATTAAATACTTTCAAACTAGCAAATCACATAATCCCATTAAAGGGGTATATTCATACTACTGACACCAACAATCAAACTAAATACTTTCATCTTAAAAGATATGTAGTGTAAAAATCTTAGATCTTTATGCACCATAAATAAAACCTAACACAAAAGGAAAAATGTAACCTTAAATGATTAAAAATCCGAATAGACTTCACATTGAACCTATAAACTTAAAAACAACCCACCCATATTATCTTTTCAGTGAGAAGTTCTTTAAAATACAACTAATAGACACATAATCGTTTAATCCCGTGTACATGTAGGCAGCTGTACGAATTTGCCAAAAAAGTTAGCAGATTTCCAAAAGATTTTGCCAAGGACCACCTCTAACATCACAATCAATTTTCTTCAAAATAGTGAACTTAAATAAATGGTCAGAAAAATAGCCAATGTGTCTAGCGAGAGCGTTGTTGCGTTCACCTCTAGCTATAGCATATGTGTGCTCATAGATGCGCTGCCTAATTTTTCTTTCGGTTTTACCAATATAAAATGCAGTGCATCTCTGACAGGTAGCCATATAAACAACGCCCCTAGTCTCACAATTACATTTACCATTAATTTTATAAACCTGATCTCTCAGCCTAATCGTAGCATCTGTGCACACATGTTTACACTGCGTACATGACCCGCATTTAGTGATGCCTACTTTGTGAACTCCGAAAGTTTTAGGTTTAACCTCCAGCAATGTTCAAAATAGACAAATGGTCTAAACTGAAAGTGCACAAAAATCTGGTAGCAAAAGAGGCTGTTAGATTCATGGGTAAGACAGTGTTCTCTAAACTGTCATCACCGTGTGAGGCATGTCTTACAGTAGACAGAATTGGTTTATAAAAACCTAAACTCCTTTTATTAATGACTTCAGATTTTATATCAAGGACAAGACCTAGGGGGTACCCTCTATTGGTAAAAATGTCAGTTAAGCGCTCACATTCAACTAGAAAATCTTCATAATCCGAAACCATCCTAGCGGCCCTAACCATCTGACCGTTTACGACCGCTCTTTTCTGATGTTTAAGATGGCTGCTAGTATAATAAAGGAATGCGTTAAAGTAAGTAGGTTTCCTATAGATCACACTCTTAAGGCTCTGATTAACAGGATCCTTAATCAACAAAATATCTAGGAAACTAATACGCCATTCCTGTAAATTGTGAGTAAATTCTAAAAAAAACGGTCATGTTAGAAATCCTTTCTATAAAAGAAGGAACCAAAGAAGGATCAGCCTTCCACACTATAAACATGTCGTCCTGATACCTAGTGTACCAGGCGACACAATCATTGAATACAATATCAGGAAAAAGGAATGTCTTTTCCCAATATGCCAACACACAGTTGGCAAAACTGCCCCCACATGTTGAACCCATTGCTACCCCTGATCGCTGCAAGCAAATGTTACCTTCAAACAGCATAAAGTTGAAATTCAATACAATTTCTAATAAAGTTTCAACCAAGTAAACATTGTTGTTGCTAACCTTTTTGTTCCTAAGGAATTCATATACCCACTGTGTACCAAGCTGTTGGGGGATAACGGTGTATAGGTATTTAATATCGATAGTTAAAAACCACCACCCACTACAAAAAGGAATAGTCCCTATATCATGTAAAAAACTCCAAGAGTCTTTACAGATTTGGGACTCAAGTTCTAACAACGGTTTCAAAATAGTATCCACCAGCTTGGCACATGTGTAAGTAATGGACCCACGACCGTCAACAATCAGGCAAAAATGTGGGTCTCTAATGGATTTATGGATCTTAGGAATACCAAGCAGAACGAGGAGCCTAGGGGCCACCACCGTCAAGTAATGGTAACGGTCAATATCAATGACCCTTTCCAAAAATAAATCCTCAATAATGCCTCTTATCCTAGAATAGGCTTGGTTTACTTCATTGATAGTAACCAAAGTACAAAATTCCGTGTCTAACATGTTAAACATTTTCTCAGCATATAGATAATGATCCATGAAGACCAGACCCACCCCTCTTGTCTGGTTTCATGACCCTAACATGAGAGTTCTGCAGTGTTAAAATGAAATCACGCTCAAGTTTAGTGATATTCAACTTATGTTTATGTGAATTAGGATTGTTCTGAGCTAAAGCCCTAAAATCAAGCTCACACATTTTCTCAAAACAGCGTAGAGCCTCATGCAAAGGGGGGTTAAAAACATTGGAAATTCTAAGGTTACCACTACTACTACTTGCAGAATGTTTCTCATGCATTAAGATGTCTAAATTAAGTTTCCTCACGAACAATGTCAAGTCAACAATTGTTTTGACAACATCAAAATGGGAATCAGGCACAAAGGATAATCCCTTTGAAAAGAAATCTACCATATCCTCACTAATGACAAAACTAGTGTAGTTGTATATCTTAAAATCTCCTCTAGAGTCAACCATAATCACAGGGTCATGTTTTGTATTAACTATCTCCTCCTCGGGTTTCTCCTGCTCCTGGAATTGCCAAAATCGTTCCTCGCTCACGTGTTCCTCTGCTTGGGTTTGTTGTTCCTGGGAAAACCCCCTTGGGGCAAGTTATTCTGACTATTTGCATTTGAAGAAGATGGCGACTGTTGTTCGCAAGTGGCCACACCATGACCATTGTTGTTGGTGCTGTTGATAAGGCGCTCACTACGGCGGAGAGGTTGTAATTCTTCATTCTGATTGCTAGCCTCATCCCTCTCCTGGTTATCTAAGTTTAATGAGTGTCCACTCAAGTCCACAACTTGCCTAAATTCATTAGTTAATTTAAAAATGGGGGGGGCGCGGATAAGCTTTTTTGTTTGCATATTCACGGACATCCCTGTCGATCTTTTTCTTCTTGGCGTTGACCAGTTTACACATTGTAGCCTCAATACTGTTAAAAATACGAAAATATTCGTATTTGTATCTTAAAAAGTCAATATTACCTTTGATTTGGTGTTCAAGAGCTTCCAAGTCTTTTTGAAAAGCTTCAGCCTCCTTGTTATACTGTAAAATTAACATATTGATAAATTCAAAAGCCTGCTTACCAAATAGTGTGAGGAGGTCATTATGAAACTGTGACCCCTCGATAAGTCCTACAGGAAATCACCACTGCCGAAGCCCTTTAGGAACCACTTGTTTAGCCAAACATTGTTGGAAATATGATATTTCCAATTGAAGTTTTCTACATTTGAACAGTTTTAAATCAAAGGTGTTGATAAGCTGTAAAATGTTACTTACAGTTGGTTCAATGTTTTACTAGACGTGGGCGTGTCGTTTGCATCAATGTTCCCCCTTTCAAAGAAATCAATGTTGCTCAAAAAACCACAGATGGTAGGGGTAGACTGAATCATACCTTGTTCAGACACATTGTTATAAACTCGGTTATTTGCCCTTAAAGGTGGAATTCCTTGACCCGCCTGCAAGCCAAGTAAATGAGAACCACAGTTGCTATTCACATCATTGCCAGTTAACCGAGTATTAGTGCTGTTAATTATAGGTGGTTGCTGTCCCGGTGGAAGCATAGATAATCCAGAACTGGAACGTTGAGCCTGTGAAGTGCTGGTGCCAGTTTGAGAACCAAACAGCTGGAAAGTGTCAAACCGCTGTGTAAGATTGTCCATACGGCCCATGATCATCTCCAAAAGAGCTGTTAAATTATCGTCGGCATTCGCCTCACGAGTGGATGGCTGGTTAATGACGGAATGCCCACCCTGACATTCCGATTGTGTAAATAAAGAGCCTTGAGGGGATGCTTCCAGACTGCTCATAGTGCTATGCACAAACTAAGTAAACCAAAAAGCACTAAACAAATAAAATGACAAACCAGGTAAACCAAACAAAATGAGCTGTAGGAAACACAAATCCAAGGCTGACGATGTAGGATAAAATTTAATAAAGTAAGCACACACTTTCGGAGGGCTCAATGGCACTCCTTCTTCAGGCAAAAAGGTTAAAAATTTTTAACTAACAAATACATTTATATGCAAATTAATTATGCTAATTAAATACTTTCAAACTAGCAAATCACATAACCCCATTAAAGGGGTATATTCATACTACTGACACCAACAATCAAACTAAATACTTTCATCTTAAAAGATATGTAGTGTAAAAATCTTAGATCTTTATGCACCATAAATAAAACCTAACACAAAAGGAAAAATGTAACCTTAAATGATTAAAAATCTGAATAGACTTCACATTGAACCTATAAACTTAAAAACAACCCACCCGTATTATCTTTTCAGCGAGAAGTTCTTTAAAATACAACTAAGAGACACATAGTCATTTAATCCCGGGTACATGTAGGCAGCTGTACGAATTTGCCAAAAAAGTTTGCAGATTTCCAAAAGATTTTGCCAAGGACCACCTCTAACATCACAATCAATTTCTTCAAAGAACTTGGTGTCAGTAGTATGAATATACCCCTTCAATGGGGTTATGTGATTTGCTAGTTTGAAAGTATTTAATTAGCATAATTAATTTGCATATAAATGTGTTTGTTAGTTAAAAATGTTTAACCTTTTTGTCTGAAGAAGGAGTGCCATTGAGCCATCCGAAAGCGTGTGCTTACTTTATTAAATTTTATCCTACATCATCAGCCTTGGATTTCTGTTTCCTACAGCTCATTTTGTTTGGTTTACCTGCTTTGTCGTTTTATTTGTTTAGTGCTTTTTGGTTTACTTAGTTCGTGCATAGCACTATGAGCAGTCTGGAAGCATCCCCTCAAGGCTCTTTATTTACACAATCAGAATGTCATGGTGGGCATTCCGTCATTAACCAGCCATCCACTCGTGAGGCGAATGCCGACGGGTAATTTAACAGCTCTTTTGGAGATGATCGTGGGCCGTATGGACAATCTTACACAGCGGTTTGATGCTTTCCAGCTGTTTGGTTCTCAAACTGGCACCAGCACTTCACAGGCTCAACGTTCCGGTTCTGGATTATCTAAGCTTCCACCGGGACAGCAACCACCTATAATTAACAGCACTAATACTCGGTTAACTGGCAATGATGCGAATAGCAACTGTGGTTCTCATTTACTTGCCTTGCAGGCGGGTCAAGGAATTCCACCTTTAAGGGCAAATAACCGAGTTTATAACAATGTGTCTGAACAAGGTATGATTCAGTCTACCCCTACCATTTGTGGTTTTTTGAGCAACATTGATTTCTTTGAAAAGGGGAACATCAATGCAAAAGACACGCCCACGTCCAGTAACATTGAACCAACTGTAAGTAACATTTTACAGCTTATCAACACCTTTGATTTAAAACTGTTCAAATGTAGAAAACTTCAATTGGAAATATCATATTTCCAACAATTTTTGGCTAAACAAGTGGTTTCTAAAGGGCTTCGGCAGTGGCGATTTCCTGTAGGACTTATCGAGGGGTCACAGTTTCATAATGACCTCCTCACACTATTTGATAAGCAGGCTTTTGAATTTATCAATATGCTAATTTTACAGTATAACAAGGAGGCTGAAGCCCTGCAAAAAGACTTGGAAGCTCTTGAACACCAAATCAAAGGTGATATTGACTTTTTAAGATACAAATACGAATATTTTCATATTTTTAACAGTATTGAGGCTACAATGTGTAAACTGGTCAATGCCAAGAAGAAAAAGATCGACAGGTACGTCCGCGAATATGCAAACAAAAAAGCTTATCCGCATTCCCCCCCATTTTTAAATTAACTAATGAATTTAGGCAAGTTGTGGACTTGAGTGGACACTCATTAAACTTAGATAACCAGGAGGGGGATGAGGCTAGTAATCAGAACGAAGAATTACAACCTCTCCACCGTAGCGAGCGCCTTATCAACAGCACCAACAACAATGGTCATGGTGTGGCCACTTGCGAACAACAGTTGCCATCTTCTTCAAATGCAAATAGTCAGAATAACTTGCCCCAAGGGGGTTTTCCCAGGAACAACAAACCCAAGCAGAGGAACACGTGAGTGAGGAACAATTTTGGCAATTCCAGGAGCAGGAGAAACCCGAAGAGGAGATAGTGAATACAAAACACGACCCTGTGATTATGGTTGACTCTAGAGGAGATTTTAAGATATACAACTACACTAGTTTTGTCATTAATGAGGATATGGTAGATTTCTTTTCAAAGGGATTATCCTTTGTGCCTGATTCTCATTTTGATGTTGTCAAAACAATTGTTGACTTGTAATTGTTCGTGAGGAAACTTAATTTAGACATCTTAATGCATGAGAAACATTCTGCAAGTAGTAGTAGCGGTAACCTTAAAATTTCCAGTGTTTTTAACCCCCCTTTGCATGAGGCTCTACACTGTTTTGAGAAAATGTGTGAGCTTGATTTTAGGGCTTTAGCTCAGAACAATCCTAATTCACATAAACATAAGTTGAATATCACTAAACTTGAGCGTGATTTCATTTTAACACTGCAGAACTCTCATGTTAGGGTCATGAAACCAGACAAGGGGGGAGGTCTGGTCTTCATGGATCATTACCTATATGCTGAGCAAATGTTTAACATGTTAGACATGGAATTTTATACTTTGGTTACTATCAATGAAGTAAACCAAGCCTATTCTAGGATAAGAGGCATAATTGAGGATTTATTTTTGGAAAGGGTCATTGATATTGACCGTTACCATTACTTGACGGTGGTGGCCCCTAGGCTCCCCATCCTGTTTGGTATTCCTAATATCCATAAATCCATTAGAGACCCACCTTTTAGCCCGATTGTTGATGGTCGTGGGTCCATTACTTATGTGTGTGCCAAGCTGGTGGATACTATTTTGAAACCGTTGTTAGAACTTGAGTCCCAAATCTGTAAAGACTCTTGAAGTTTTTTACATGATATAGGGACTATTCCTTTTTGTAGTGGGTGGTGGTTTTTAACTATCAATATTAAAGACCTATACACCGTTATCCCCCAACAGCTTGGTACACAGTGGGTATGTGAACTCCTTAGGAACAAAAAGGTTAGCAACAACAATGTTTACTTGGTTGAAACTTTATTAGAAATTGTATTGAATTTCAACTTTATGCTGTTTGAAGGTAACATTTACTTGCAACTGCGTGTTGGCATATTGGGAAAAGACATTCCTTTTTCCTGATATTGTATTCAATTATTGTGTCGCCTGGTACACTAGGTATCAGGACAACATGTTTATACTGTGGAAGGCTAATCCTTCTTTGGTTCCTTCTTTTATAGAAAGGATTTCTAACATGACCGTTTTTTTAGAATTTACTCACAATTTACAGGAATGGCATATTAGTTTCCTAGATATTTTGTTGATTAAGGATCCTGTTAATCAGAGCCTTAAGAGTGTGATCTATAGGAAACCTACTTACTCTAACGAATTCCTTTATTATACTAGTAGCCATCCTAAACATCAAAAAAGAGCGGTCGTAAAAGGTCAGATGGTTAGGGCCGCTAGGATGGTTTCGGATTATGAAAATTTTCTAGTTGAATGTGAGCACTTAACTGGCATGTTTACCAATAGAGGGAATTCCCTAGGTCTTGTCCTTGATATAAAATCTGAAGTCATTAATAAAAGGAGTTTAGGTTTTTATAAACCAATTCTGTCTACTGTAAGACATGCCTCACATGGTGACGACAGTTTAGAGAACACTGTCTTACCCATGAATCTAACAGCCTCTTTTGCTACCAGATTTTTGTGCACTTTCAGTTTAGACCATTTGTCTATTTTGAAAGTGCTAAAAAAGAATTGGTCCTTGGTCATCGAAGACCCCCACTTATTTAATAAGTTTGGTGATAGCCCTAAAGTTATTTTAGGAGAGGACAAAACTTGAAATCATTGCTGGAGGTTAAACCTAAAACTTTAGGAGTTCACAAAGTAGGCATGACTAAATGCGGGTCATGTAGGCAGTGTAAACATGTGTGAACAGATGCTACGATTAGGCTGAGAGATCAGGTTTATAAAATTAATGGTAAATTTAACTGTGAGACTAGGGTTGGTGTTTATGTGGCTACCTGTCAGAGATACACTGCATTTTATATCGGTAAAACCGGAAGAAAAATTAGGCAGCGCATCTATGAGCACACATATGCTATAGCTAGAGGTGAACGCAACAACGCTCTCACTAGGCACATTGGCTATTTTTCTGACCATTTCTTTAAGTTCACTGTTTTGAAGAAAATTGATTGTGATGTTAGAGGTGGTCCTTGGCAAAATCTTTTGGAAATCTGCGAACTTTTTTGGCAAATTCGTACAGCTGCCTACATGTACCCGGGATTAAACGACTATGTGTCTATTAGTTGCATTTTAAAGAACTTCTCGCTGAAAAAATAATACGGGTGGGTTGTTTTTAAGTTTATAGGTTCAATGTGAAGTCTATTTGGATTTTTAATCATTTAAGGTTACATTTTTGCTTTTGTGTTAGGTTTTATTTATGGTGCATAAAGATCTAAGATTTTTACACTACATATCTTTTAAGATGAAAGTATTTAGTTTGATTGTTGGTGTCAGTAGTATGAATATACCCCTTTAATGGGGTTATGTGATTTGCTAGTTTGAAAGTATTTAATTACCATAATTAATTCGCATATAAATGTGTTTGTTAGTTAAAAATTTTTAACCTTTTTGTCTGAAGAAGGAGTGCCATTGAGCCCTCCGAAAGCATGTGCTTACTTTATTAAATTTTATCCTACATCGTCAGCCTTGGATTTGTGTTTCCTACAGCTCATTTTGTTTGGTTTACTTGATTTTAACATGATCAACAATAATCATGCCTGTATTAAAATACACAATAATTAAAAAATTCTTTCCCCCAGTAGTAAAACATGACAAGATGTGAATGTCATGCTAATCTCATCATAAACTGCTTTTTCCAGATCAGTGGCAGCAAATCAGTGCCACCTGTAGATAAGACATTCAGTGTCTTTGCAAAGCAGGTAATAGGGCTACATTGTATTTCTGAAAAAAAAGCATGTCTTCCTAGGATCTTGCAACCAACAAAAATATATAGTAATCACTGAACACATTTTATTGACTCTGTATCTAGAAATACTAATACTAAATTAGTCCATCACTGTAATAAGTGGCACCCTATTGAAGGTTTAAGACTTCACACTGCAATTCCAGCAACTTTAAAAATTTGAGTGTCATCAGCTTTTAAAACAATGAACTCTGAGACTGATGTTTAAACACTAAAACCTTTTTTGACAGGGGGGTGTGCAGCTCCACCCGAGATATGAGGGATTGCACCCTTCACACAGCCAGTACATTTATTTATTTATTTTTTTTTTATTTTACATTTGTTGACCGGGCTAGTCTAACTGGATATATGTCCATTTTCAGTAGAGGCCCTGGGAGAAAAGCTCCAAGCATGAACAGTGACTAAGTTAACAATGTATAAAAAGACATGTAAAATCACAATACAGAGGCAGCATTGGTCAAAAGAAAAATTATAATAATAAAATTATAAACTATAAAAATTATACTAAAAATTATACTAAAAAATTATACTAAACACAATAGTAGGTATGAGCAAAACCCAATTAAGAGAGAAAAGCCCTTATATTTTATCCTCTTACTATAAAGAAAAGAGTAGTAACTAGATTTGGAGGCATAGGTTAGAGGAGTGGGGAAAGGGGTAAGAGCAGGAAGGGGGAAAAGATATCAGTCTGGGTTAGCACATGGACAAAGCCAATGAGTTTTAAGATGTTCTTTAAGATGTTTTTTAAATAGAGAAGTAGGTACTTTTTCATACTAAGTCTGAGATTGCCATGGAAAATGTGGGATTGTCTGAGGTACTGTAGTTTTAGACTTAATGCGCATTTTCCCTTAATTACACCAACTTTTTGGAAGTTTCAGGACTCAAGGCATGAAGTTTCAGACTTACAATGAGAACATATGCTAAATCAGTTGTGAGAGGGGCTCAACTAAAATGAAAGACAAAGTTATTTTATAATACGAGGGTAGAGACTGAATTCCAGAAAAAGGAGGCTTTGTCAGGAAAACAAATGTTACTTGTCTCATCTTCTTATTTTGGGGCAGAACAAATTATGAAATATTACTGACCCTTGGAGTGATAATTTACCATTAGAGCTGCATACATTATCAAAACACAATCAGATACGTTTTAGTTTCAGTTTCTATACACAATTGTAACTTAAACCATTTTCCATATTACATACCACTGTTGTCTTCCTTTACACTAAGTAGATAAAATGTTCAGTTACTGGCATTCAATAACTGTGCTGCAAAGTCTTTTAGTGCAGCTATGCAAAATAATCATGATATTGTTTTTCAGGTTCTGCATACCTCTGTTTTCTTATAACCTTTGTATAGCAAAACATGCAGAGAATTCTAAAACACACTGATATTTTGCATATCAATATATAATACAAGGCAAGTGAGCCTAGTGGGCCTTTACCAGTATCCATTCTTCCTCTTTTTTTCAAGTGAGGCTAAATAGTCATCGGGAGTAAATTTATGAATACCCATCTAATTTGCAGGGAAGTCTGTTCCGGAGGTGGAAAGGAATTGCATAACAAGCTCATAGGTATGCACTAAACCTTTTTAAGCCTAGTCATTCTTCCCAAATACATGTGACAAGTTTTGGTAGCCTAAGGTTATTTTAAGGGTGTATGTAGGCTTGATCGTGGATGGTCAGTTATTTAGAGGCTGCCTCTGTCTATTAGAGACATAGGTGTCAGAGCAGATGTAAATTTCTGATTCCCCATCTTCTGGTCTGAGTCATGCTTGAATTGAGTTAGGGAAGAACTCTGCTTCACATGGATAGGTAGCCAGTTGCTTGAATTGAGTTAGGGAAGAACTCTGCTTCACATGGATAGGTAGCCAGTTCCAGAGAAGGGGTAGTCTCTAAGATATATACGTCTCTCCAATATGTTCTATTTATGTTGCAGCTGACATTTAGGTCCTTAAATCAGGTAACTCTGATGCTATTTGGTTTGTGGATATCAACCAGGTTCAGCATAGCAGGATCCGGGGATGACTTCTAGAACAGGCAAAGGTCTTCTCTGAGCATTCTGTAGGAGACAGAGTACAGGGATAAGGCTTTGAGGTGGTCTGTGTAGGATATGTTGTTTGCACCCTGTATTCTTTGTCAGAGGAACCTCTGTGAACTTTCTATCTGTTGTATGTGTCTTGTCAGGTGCATACTGAAGGGGGCATTTACTCAGTGATTGGTCTGAGGAGGGCCAAATGCAGTAAAATTATGACATCCTTGGAGTTAATGCCATACCCTTGATTATAACTTGTGCAACATAGAATGATTCCCTTACTACTGTACAGAAATGATGGCCAGAGGCCAGGTTACTGTCTACATGAGTTTCCAAATTCCTAATTACTGGGTCTACACTTTGCAGAGGTAGTCAATTTCCAGAAGATACTATTATGCATTTCTTATGATTGCATTTCAGACTGTGGCTCTAGCACCAGTTATTTATCTGTGTTAGGGCTTCCTGGAGGGTATTTACATCTTCAGGGGATTCTACACTGCACCTGGAGCTTTTCTCCCCGGGCCTCCGCTGAAAATGGACCTACGTCCAGTCAGACACTCCCGGTCAACAAATTTAAATAAATAAATAATAAATAAACAAATAAATAAATAGTCTGTAATCATCTGCAAACTTAGTCAGCTGGAGGCCCTTAATGTTAGCCTTGAATTCAAAGAAGTAGATGCCAAAAAAGACCCAACACAGACCCCTGAGAGTTCTCCTCTTGCTACCAGTCTCTTTGTAGACATGGGCTCCCCTATCCTAACTTCTTGGGTCCTATCACTAAGCCAACTGGCTATTGAGCAAGTGACATAGGGGGTTACACCCAAATCCATGAGTTTGTCTACAATGGTGAAGTGGGATATTGTTCTGCCTTGACAAAACCAAATTGGGTTGCATCTAGTGTCTGAAGGTTTCCCTTGTCATTGTTTTTCATTTCCGTAATAATTCTTTCCATGGCTTTGCACATGAGACTAGACAGATTTATGGGTCTGCAGTTACCAGCATCTGAATATCATTTGCCCTTGTGCAGAGGAATGTCGACTGCAGTCCTCCACTTGCTTGGCATAAAGTCTGTCTGGAGGCTGTGGTTAAATATTGATTTTAGTGGTCCTGATAGGTCATGTTTCATGCTGTTTAGGAGGCATTCTGGGATATGATTGAGGCCCACTGATGTGGTGTACTCGACAATGGAGAGTACATTGAGGAGTTGTTCCTTAGTGATAGTTGTGGAAATTATATTCAATGTTTTTTCCACATGGGTATCTAGGAGGAGAAGGGGGGTAAAACTGAAGCTTGATAACCCCTCTGAGTTGCTTGTTTAGATTGACAAGGGAGATTTTATTTTGCTGGACATTGCACTTCCTAATTTTTGCCATGATTTCCTTCCTTTTGTAATGCAAACTATTGATGTGGGATTCCACTAGGGTGGCTGAATTTTTTTTTTTTACCATATTTGTATATTTTATCTCTGAACAATTCCACATAGGAAGCAGTGTCCTGTTGGTTTGGGGGGGGGGGGTCCTGAAATTTTGCCAGGGTGTCACTTAATAGTAGGAAGTTTTCCTTAAAATACTTTCTAAAAATTCCAGGGTTAGCTGGGGTCCTGGGTTCTATTTTTATTTTGAAGGAAACAGCTTTATGATCCAACCTTGCCAGAGAGGGCATTACATAGTAAGGTACAACATTCCCATGGTTGTGAAGATCAGATCCAGGATGTTAGTGCCCCTCATGGGCATATAAACTAACTGAGCTAGGATGTCTGTGTTTACAAAGTCTGGGAATCTCCGAGTCTGCATGTTTGTGGTTGTGAATGATTGCCAGTTTATAGTGGGGCAGTTAAAGTCATCCATGAATATGGCACTGGGTTGAATGAGGAGTGTCTCTAGTACTTTTAATTATGTGATGTGGGTTTCGTGGGTCATAGAGGGGGGCCTATATTTTGCAAGCATATAGTATGGGACTTTGCCTATGGTAAATTAGACATGTAGAAGCTCAAGTACATCATAATATATGACCAGCCTTGCGGTATGGTTGCTTTTGATGTTAATTGCAATGCCTCCACCTTTTGTCCCTTCCTGTACTAAAACTGGTCTAATTATGTGGAAGGTATTATAACCCTGCACAACTAGGGTGCTCTCTGCAGCTTTAAACTATGCCTCAATAACTGCATAAATGTCTACATTCTTGAGGGGGAGGAGAGCTTGCAGGGAGTGGAGTTTCTTGTTTAGATTTGTGGCATTGAGTAGTAACACCTATAGATTTTCTTGGGTTGATTTTGCTATGTTGGAATCTTTATCAGGCTGTCATCACCTAAAAATTCAAAGGTCTAGAGGGGACAGGTATTGACCATCCCTGGAAAAGCAGCATGGTCTGTCAACCATATCTTCCCATGCTGACAAATAGCTACCCCCTTTGAATGACACCAAATACTGAGCCAACTATTAAAGTCAGTTATCTTCTGTTTCAGATTTTGTCATCATCCCTGGAGAAGGTAGAAATATGCTTAATGCCAGGATCATACTGGCTTGGAACACAGTCCAAGAGCTCCATCATGTCGAGGTGAGTACATCTAGGGTAATTTGTATGCACACAGACTATGACTGAGTCATAGTGGTACTTGTGATTAAATGACATGAGTGCATGCATGATCTGCCTGATCCTGGCCCCTGATATGCAACTAACCATGACTCTCTCCTTACTCATCCTGGTGAATGAGACATCTGTGTATCTCACAATGTATTCTCCAATGACCAAAATATCAGGTTATGTGGCAACTTGCTTTATGGGCTTAGAAGCTGGGACTCCATGAGATGTGGCTCTTTGATGGGTGTTCTTTTGGGAGAGTGCCTTTGGGATTGCTGAGGATATTTATTTTAAGTGCAATGTCTGGGAGACCTTTGAGGTTTAGGAATGTTACATTTAAGATCCTCATCCTATGTGGTTCTATGTCCTTTCTGTGTCTACTGTATGCATTATTGACAATCTGTTTGGTAGCATACGTGCCTGTATGTGAGAACCTTGCCTCCATGACATCATGCAAATGTATCTCTCACATGCCATATCAGTCTGTTTAAGAATTAGATGGTTGTCAGCGAGCATGAGGCAATTTCTAAATTGCCTCAGATGCCCATATCCACCAAACTGGCTGCAGATATAGCAGGAAAGTGCATACCCGTGGCTATAGGTTCTTATTATGTGATCTACAAGGAGGCGATACAAGATGGGTTTACAGCAGGCTAGCTTGGGTGCTATGAGAATATGGACTAGAACAAGGCTACTTAACACTAAATTCATAGGGTGGTGCTCCTCAACAAGCAAACTAGTAGCTCTTTGTGCAACTAAGTACTGGGGAAAGTTTAGAGGTAGTTAAATAGGGAGAACTTAAATTCCATGCACCTGAACTTATACGGGGCACTGCTAAAACCTACCACATGACAAACAGCATTGAGAAAAACACCAACTTTATAGAGGCATTGGAAACTGACTAAACAGACAAAATAGACCTGCGGCCAACCAGAAATCCACACTTCAAACCTTTTTATGTGATTCACAGCACAAAACACTCCAAGCTACCCTCTGCTGTAACTAGAATACAATCCAAAGCCTTCTTAATATAAAGCCACAATGATATAGCCCAAGGAGGAGAACTACAGTATAAGTAACAACTTAATCAGCAAACACTCTACTTAAAATAACTTTTGTGCAAAATAAATGAACAATAAGGTCAGCAAAATGCAATGGCACATTACAGTGATAAAGTGCATAAATAAATAATAAATAATTTGAAAATGTAGCAGCAGCAACATACTTAAATAAGTTATACAAGTGCAAAAATTAAACCAAGAGTATGTATCATGGTAGGATATCAGTAGATTCAAGCCAAACACTCAGAAATTGTTGGTTGTGTGGAATGACACTGTCTGTCTACCGTTTTATTTATTTCTTGACATAGGTTTAGATCTCTGGTCCTTGTATTAGTTTGATTGTTTGATTTTAAGATATACAAATGATCATGGACCACTGGGCACTTAATGGAATGGAAGGTAAGGTACAGATCATTCCTCAGGATTCTATGGGACAGTGAATAAAGGGACAGTGCCTCTAGTCTTTACTGGTAGATTAGGTTTCTTAATTTAGTGTCTTTTTTTGTTAAGAACCTCTGTGATCTTTCCAGTTGTTTCATATGTCTAGAGAGCAGTAGCATAGCTAGGGTGGGACAGGGTGAGAGGGGCAACTGCCCCTTTTGCAAAGTGTTGGGGGTATGATAGGTTGATCCCGTTTTCTCTTTAATGCAATGCCGGTCAAACCTAAATGCTGTAGTCCTCCATGTGTGGTCTAAAATGTGCAGTTTGCTACAGTTTTTTTTTTTTTTTTACTAAAACATGAGTGCTGTAGTGCTCCACTCAGGCAGGGTATAAACTGTAGCAACTGTTTGCTATATTTGTAGTTTAAAAGAATACTTTTTTTAATAAAATATGTTGCAGGAGGGTTGGGATCAGGGTTAAAAAACAGGATTTGAATGGCTGGGGTGAAGGGTGTCAGGCATCTGGTCACCTGTTTGCTGTGCAAGTACAAGGAACATCTTTCCTTTTTTTTTGTTTGCATAGGAGGGCATAGATCTAAGTGTAATAAGTGGTTTATTATTTACATTTGCCATAATTAATGCAAGATATAAGAAGGAAATGACTTCTTTAGATCTACATGATATCCCTTTTGCAATTAGCTATGCCAAGTAGGACTTCCTGACCGGCATTGCAACATGATGATAAAAGATGTTGGAATTATCAGTCTATGTACCAAAGTCTGTAACTATACTATTATTTTGAATTGAGTATTGTTTATGCTTTAAGCTGGCAGAAGGGGTTGCCCACTGAACGTGACAATGTTGCACTTTTTTGCATTTAATTTGAGACCATTATTTACTCACCATGTATTAACAAATGTAAGCTTGTGTCTGAGCATCAGAGGGAGACATGAGGATGGCACCTAGTTTAAAGTCATCAGCAAACTTGACTAACCAGAGATATTGGTTAATGATCTTGAGATCGAAAAAGTGGATACTAAACAATAGGTGTCCCACTTTAGAGTCCTGAAGAAAACTACTGGTCACCTTCATGCTCTTCAAGGAAGCACCCACTACCCTCACTGTGTGAGTTCTACCTTTAAGTGAATTTCTATCCATCTTACTAGAGAGGGATCTATTGGAAGTGTGTTTAGCTTGTTTAAAATGCTAGCATGAGGAATGGTATTAAGTACTCTAAGAGCTTAAATATGTCTCACAAATATCATCCACAAAGATAGCTTTAAATATATTTAATAATAAATAATAAAAGAACAAGGCAATACTCAGTAAATCAACACAGTAGCTTCAAAGTTCAAAATCACAGGGAATATTTAAAACAACATTGCAGGACAGTCTCAAACAGATAAAGGAAACATAGAAACTAATCTTTACTATATTCCCGTCTGAATCTAATAAGAGTTACAATACCCTAGAAACTTACTTACAGAGCAAGGCAAGTGCAGATGGTGATGATTAGTGGATGTTCCTGCTAGGCCCAAGACAAAATACAAAATGCACAGTCTATCTCTGAGAGAGTTCTTAAATCAGTATCAAATATTACTGCTGGGTTAGCTTGGATGATATCACTTTTTGTCACCTGACTTCAGTTCCCAGGCAAAAACAGAAACTAATTTAACATCTCTGTGTTAAAAATACATATCTCAAAGATCTTTGCAGAGCTTGGAAGTCGTAAAACAATAAAACACTTTTACATTTGAAACCTAGTAATTATTACTCTTTCAAGACAACACAGAAATGACAACATGTCTGCCTCTGCAGTGAAACTGAGAGATAACATCTCTTGTTTATGGCCCAGCTATAAAGTAACTTAACCTCAACTATTCTTAAGTTTTGCAGGTTAATCTTCTATGTTCCAGCGTGGTACACTTTGGATACATATTAGCTCAGCACATAACATACAGTTCATAGGTTCATAGGTAGGTACTAGGCTATCGGCCCAAGGGCCTACATAAGCCTAGCCAACAAGGTTCCCTGGATTATGCCACCCAAGAAAGTTATTTTCCTGTGCCACTGTCGAGCAGAGACACAGAAGTGATCCCCGGGGTGTATTTTCTATTTCCTATCCACTCATCAAGATTTTTCTTGAAGAGTGCTAATGAAGAACTTTGCATGACATAGATAGGTAGCCTGTACCAGAGTATGGGAAGTCTCTGGGACAAGAATCTATCCCTCCAGCAAGTCCTGTTTATTGTGGTGACAAGGTTTAGGTCCCTAGAGCGTGTAGCTTGGAGGGATTGGGATTTCTTTAGGTGTAGCATGTTCAACAGATCTGGGTTTGACATAGCTTTATATGTTAGGCAGAGATCACATCGGAGTAGGCAATATGCTACAGAGGAAAGCTGGAGTTTTTTGAGGTGGTCAGTGTAGGGCATTTGTTTGAGGCCAGTAATCCTCTTTGTGAGGTACTTCTGTGGCCTTTCCAACTGCTGCAGATGTTTTGTGAGGTACATTCCAAAAGGGGCGTTGTACTCTATAATGGGTCTAATGATTGTCGAGTAGAGGGGAACAATGACCTCTTTTTTCCTGGATGAGAACCCTTTTATGATGAGGTGTGCGACGTAGAAGGATTTCCTGACTACTGAGGCAATGTGATTATCAAAGGAGAGACTACTGTCCACCTGTGTCCCGGGGTCTCTTATCACACTTTCGGTGTTAAGTCGACTACCGCCTATGTGGTAGTTCATGGGTACAGAGTTTTTACCTAAAGGGATGACAACGCACTTTTTGGCATGGTTTATAGCAGTAGATTTGAGATGAACTATATCCTGGCGACTCTTTGTTGTGGATGTACAAATGGGTGATATGGTGTGACTTTTGCTAGGACCAAGTCCTAATGGGACTAGGAGTCCAAGGCAAGGATTTGTTTTACAGCCTCAGGATAAAGTAAATTAGTGTATGTCTGGATAGAGTATTGTGAAAAAGTGTACTCTGATTTTTTCAAGAGAGTTACCTCCACGTTAGTTCACTAATTTCATCTCTCACAAATATAATGCATTTTGCTGAGTAAGAGTTCATTGTCTGTGGACATTAGGCAGTTATTACACTGTCTGACGATACCAAGTATTATGAGGGAAGATAATCAAGGTGTCCATCAATTTTTGTCTAGAGAAATAGAACTTGCTCACATTTCTTTGAATTATTAATAACTAGGGGTTGTAAATTTAATTTAATTAAAATGCTTACCTTACACTGCAGTTAAATTAATTTTAGCTTATGTTTTTACAGTATGCAAATTTCAGTTTAAATAATTTAAATTTTAGTTTACATTACAATGAAATTAATTTTAGTTTAGTTTTTGTACAGGGGCACAGTCTATTGAATAGGGTACTAGGAGATATTTATTCAGCTGAATTATACAAAGTTTAATTGATGCTGTACTGCCGAGGAGTTGTATTTGTATAAAAATGGAAATGAAACTGCCTGTATTTATCTAGTTCAGATTTGTACTGCATGCAGAAGCACTATGCACAGTATAAATAAACAGGGAAAACAAAAGAACTAATGAAAAAAAGCTAGGGCTTCAGGCAATAATGTCTACTCACTAAAACAACAGTGAATTATAATTTGCCTCTTCCAGGTCCAAGACAACAAACAAACTTAGCCAAAACTGTCTGTAATTGTATTGAGCTCACAAAGTGTAATTAAAGCAGAACAAAAACGTAACTTTTAACAGTAACTTTAACAGCAGAAATATGCTTTTACAACATTGAGGGGAAATTAACAGCACTTTGTAAACAGTCAAGTAACTGTAAATACAACAGCATAGTCGTTTATTTCAGTAAAACAGATGAAAAATACAGGAAAAGTTTGAAAATATATATATTTTTTTTTTTGCAGAAGGCTGTAGGCAACTCTATGTGCAGATAAAAACAAAGTTCAAAACAATAAGTTTGAGATTTATTTTACACACACACACACACACACACACACACACACACACACACACACACATGTTTATATATATATATATATATATATATATATATATATATATATATATATATATATAGACACACACACACACACACAAACACACACACACACACACACACACACACACATACACACATTTCAAGCTCATTGTTTGGAATTTTTAGTTACAGAGAGATTGCATGAGATTAAGAATGATGGGGACATAGTTGTTCAAACTGAGAAAGTATATGTGGATTAACAAACTAAGAGCAGATTACAGACTGGGCTTGAATGGATTTAATAGTATTCAACCTATTTTAAAGATGAGCTGATGAAATGAAGGAGACCAGTGAGTAACTGTGTTTGAGGTCATGTGGTTTTAAAAGGTTATATTAACTAGATGGAGGTTGTTTTGTTTTCTGTTTTAGTTTGTAAACTGAAGAAGCATTGATGTGAAAGCTTGTTAATAAACGTTTTTTCCTGTTGTAATTTGAGGCGGTGTTTTTGAAGTTTTCTTGGGTATTTTTTCTGATGAGGCCCAGCTTTACCTGCTGGAGATTTCTTTTTGTGTATTTGTTGGAAATTAATGCAAGTTTGATTAGATTTCAGCTCATCATCAAATTTAGGCTATTTTGCAGGGATAAATGTTCTATAAAATAATTACTTAATGAATCTCATGAAATTAGAGTTACTGGGGCCTGAATCAAGTGGCTGAGAATTATGGTTCATAATTTCATTGGTTCTTAGTAAGCTTACAGGCAAGGAGACAATTCAGAAGATCAGCCACATCAACCACGACTAGGAAAAGAATGAAAATTTCCCCATTAAGTATATCTTCCCCATACATCTCATGTGAAAATCTGAAATTACACATCCAGTCATCCAGACTGATTTTACATGTTACCAGGAAAGTCCTCTGTTTGATAAGTAAAGGCAGCCTATTCCAGAAATGATGAATATGTTGCATTAGGTTTCTATCATGCCAACATGGGTTGTTGCTGTGACAATACAGGTTCAGATCAATACTGCAATTGTTTGCTTTACCATTGGTTCTATTAGGTAAAGTTCAAAAAGTACTGGGTCTTTACTAATATGTTTGACTAAGCAGATATCACACTCAGGAGACTTATGACATTGGATAGGCAGACAGGGAGTTTAGTCTGTCAGAGTTGCTAAGGTACTGAGGCCTGAGTTTTTTTTTGCTGTGGAAATACTGAGGTCTTTCATGTTGATTTAGTGCTTAGCAAGGTATATGCCAATGAGTGTATCATATTCAATGATGAGTCTATAAGGGAGAAATAAATAGAACTAGACATTCTTTGGACCTTGAGGAGATACAGCAAAGGATAAACTGCAAGGCAGAAGGATTTTCTAGAAACATGGTGGTCAATGGAGAGTCATTTATTAACAAAGATACCCAAGTTCCTGATAACTGTGTCAGATTTAAGTGGAACATTATATAACAAGTAGAAGCAATATCTAGGAAAGTATGTTGCATTTGATGGCATTGAGGCTAAAACCATACTTTATACACCTAGTATTTGTTTGTTATAAACCTTTATGGAGAATTTGAGTATCATAAAGAAATTTGATGTCTTTCCCCAGTTAGAAATCATTAGCAAACGTGGTTAGATATGGTCCTGCAGCTAGATATGAAAATGAGGTTATGCACTTGAAATAGAATTAATTTTGTTAATTATTCAGTAAAAGACCACAGCCAAGGGCTTGAAGTAAGGATGTGATAAAAAGGATCTACTTCATTTGGTCGAATTACCATAATGTTGAATGTTAAAATGTTGAGACCATAATGTTAAAAACTCAAAACACTGAAAAGTTATGACATCAACTCAAAAAACACCAAATTTCTCAAAGCATGCATTATGATGCATTACCTCCAACTTAAAGATCACCACACCTAAACACATACTCCAATAAACAATTCTGCAGGGGGGTAAGTGCCCCTGTACCCCCATGTGGGGGGCTGCGTCCCCCACAGCCCCTGCAACTTATATATACCAACTCCAAGATCACACTACAGTAGAAGAAAGGTACATACAACATATCCAAACAATTGCTGAAATACACACCTGTCCCTTCTGAAAACACAGATAAACTACCAACACAAACACGTCCACTACTAGTTACTTTTCCCAGTACTGCAAAGCACACTCACACAATCTCCTTTCTAAAAATAAATCTTACCATAAATAAATAAATCTTACTAACCCTTTTCTTCAAAATGTGTACTACAAACCCTGACAAATTCTGTTCACCATAAAACGTAATATCCGTATGTCTCTTTACCACAATTAATGATTTCTTAAAGCAGTACCACAGTATTCATACCAAACAGACAAGAAATGTTACCATTTTCAATGTTTTGGGAGTCAGTGTTATAACTTTTCAGTGTTCTGAGGTTTAGACATTATGGTCTTGACGTTTTGACATTCAACATTATGGTAAGTCGACTAAATGAAGTAAATCCAATAAAAATTACTCCTACAAGCTAGTGCTTGATAGTCAGATGCTATAAATATTACTGCTTACGGACATCTAATTGGAGGGACTGCAATCTAGGTGGCAACACAGTTTGAAACTGTCTGATCTGCACACAGATAGACTTGAAAATAACAGACTTTCAAAACCAAAGTAATGGGAAAGTATTTTAATGTGACCTGTGAATTGTGTTAGTAATAAAGCTGAATCCTAGTACAAGATTACTTAAAAATAAAATGTATGTCTCCACTCAAATAACATCTTCACCAATGTGATTTTCACTGCTCTCAATAAGGACTGCAAGCTTTACCATCTTCCTCATAAGAAATTCTATGAAATAATCATGCAGAACACAAACCATATGGGATTTAAGCTAGTCTTGGTTTGCTAAATTATGTTTTGCCTAACAATAGACTTAGCTGCTCAAGTTTTGTTTGCTCTGAGTTTCAGGAATTATTTTAGTATCACGTAGTGCTAAAGTTAATGTTATCGGACATTGATTTGTTTTAACACCCTTACCAACTATTCTATTCTTCCAAATTGCTTCTACTTGTCCACATGTATTTCCCTTTGTATAGCACTTTTGTTTAAATGAGCCTACAATAGATGCCCACAGTCAAGGATTAGTACTGTAAGTCAAAGTTACAGTGTCTTCCATTGTTTGATTATCTGAAATAAAATGTTAAAATGTGAGATGAAGCCAAAGGAGCTAGATTATGCTATTTGACCTTCTTGATTACTAGGAGTTTAATGTGTTGTGCATTTAATTTCAAAGTGTGGAATAAATCAGTTCATTCCCTTTGGAGATTGTCTTTGCATGGAAATATTTGAAGCATTTGATAGTTTAAGTCATTGTATGAAGGTCCATTTTAATACTTTCAGAGAGAACACCTCACAGTCTAGATCTGCCAACAGTGACAGACTGGGCATCTGGCAGTTCTAGCGAATTCCAGAAGAGCCAGTGACAAAATGGGCCGGTGGGTCGGTGCTTTCTGAAATTGTATGCGTAAAATATGCTTTTAATTTAAATCAGTATCCACAAAATCACAAATATTGTTGTCCATTGTCCAAATGCATCCAAAGTGTTATTAGTTATCAGTGGTGGCTCGTGGTATTGGACTGCTGGCTGCAGCCCCCCCAACTTTCTCCAAAAAAAGAAAAATGGTTAATTATTAAACTTTACAAATTAGTAGCAGTTCAAACTGCAAGCCAGTGTATATAGTCGAATGTGATTCTCTATGCAGAGCTTGGAGCAGCACACATGCGTACTTGAGTTCCTCTTAAAAAAAAAGGAAAAAAAAAACTTTTTTTTTTGCTTTTATCTTTTAGTCACTGCAGTTTTAACTGCAAGAAATAGGAAGCTGACAGGTCTGTGAAGTCAGCAGCCTGTCACGTAATCTGAGTATGTGATGTGGCTGCTGATTAGTCCTTTTACTCTCATGTTCACTTTCCATGCTTTAGTTGGGAGGGAGAGAGCGAAAGAGTGGAGAGACAAGAGACAAGGGACAAGCAACGCATGAACAGAGACTAAATCAACAATCCAATCACAGATCAGTGTTTGATCTTTTAAGGTAAGTTCTCATTTTTTTTCTGGCAGGGCCAACCAGATACTTTCTGTATTTATTTTTTTTTCTAGCAGGGCCAATCAGATACTTTCTGTATTTATTTATTTTTTCCTGGCAGGGCCAACCAGATACTTTCTGTATTTATTTATTTATTTTTCCTGACAGGGTCAACCAGATAATTTCTGTATTTAATTATTCCCTGGCAGGGTCGACCAGATACTTGTTAAATCTTGGTGCAGTGATGCAGTCTCTTGTATTAATTTTTGTTTCGGACATCCTGAGCCTGTAGGCTGACAGGGTCAACCAGATAGCAGAAGGACGAATCTGCAGTGAGCTGTGAGTTTGGGGGCTTTTCATGATGTCTTCCTAACAATATCCTGGCATGGTCAACCAAATACTTGTAGGAGATCTATGTGTTTTGGGAGCTGTTAATTACTTTTTTTTATGGGCCGGTGGTTCTGATGGTGCCAGAGTCTAATTTTTGTCCCAGTCCACCTCTGGCCAACAGCCAGAGAAGGGTGAGGAACAAATCTTACCACTCAGCTTAACAGTCTGCAAGTTTGTTTTTGTTTTCTGGATTTATATTGCTGTGCTTATAGTGAATATATCATTATTATTTATTACATCACTGGGAGTATCCACTCAGGAATTTTGTAAGACATGAAGTGCAGGTATATTTCATCTACTTTTGAAACACATTCCAAGCACACATGTTTCTCAACCTTCCTGTTTTTTCAGGACAATCCTGATTTTAGAGTAATCATTCTGAGTTCTGTGACACCCTATTATGAATGTTAGAAAGCCCTATTTTACAATTTTCAAAAACAGCCACCACACTCTGAACATGATCCTGCTTTCTTAATGCAGTGCAGCACAGAGGTGGAACAAAAACATTATCCGACAGATAGATGGATTTGCCAAGTCCTCAGTCAGATTTTCATTCTCAGACCTCCACAACTGTAGGCTGTGTAGTGTGGTAAGTGAGGATTTAGGGAAGAACTCAACAGTTTAATGACCAGCATATTAAGATATTCTACTTTAAATTAATTTTTGACATCTAACATTGCTCCTCATTCCTGAGCTTATATACAGTGCCATGTGGTTGGTTGGCACTGTTCAAAAGTCTGATACATTTCAGATTTTATCTATAAGCAAGCAATTTATTTTTTCATATTATGGTTGGGGACCTTGGGTTGTTCATCTCAGCTGCTGTGACTGCAGCTGCATTTGAAATTTCATCTGCAATTAAGCACCCTTTCCCATGTTTGAAACAGATGACAAGTGGGCACTTCTCATTCTGAGGGATACTTAACCTTCTTCATTTATTATTCATTCACCATTCCCTATTGATATCAGAGTAGGGCTACATTGCTGGATTTTGAATCATGTTGTTTGTAGGAATTCTTCTAAGCAGGATGAGTACAGAGTAATCCAGAGTGCTTCATATTAAAGAATGTCAACAGTACTCTAGTATTTAGTGTGGAGGATTAAGGCTATAATCTGTTACCAAGTTAATTCCTGCTACTCAGGGTTTGATTCCCTCAGCCTTCATTTAGCTACAGTGTGACCTTGAGCAAGTCACTTACCTAGACAGTGCTTTGGCACAATTGCAAATTTTGGATAGGCCCGTCAGTGGTTTACTGGACTGTATTCCTATTATGTACCTATGAACCTAAACTTGCACTCTGTTTAATTTTAGCTGTTAGTTTGTAGACTTGAAAATAATCTATGCCTCTCTGGGAATGGTGAGCTCTGGCCTATGCTCTAAGTTAGGTATAAGTATATTTATAAATTAAAACATAAAGATGGAACAGGTTCTCTGTGGGGTATGATGGTATTGTATTTATAAATTAAAAAACAAAAATGGAGCAGGCCCTATATAGAGTATAAATTAACTCATTAATTAAAAAACAATAACTTTTACAGCCTAGCTAGAGCCAGTTCCTCTCTACTTCTGTAGCTGCGCAGGATTATAATTATCACTCCTGTTTTACATTAACTAAGTAGTGAGGTGACCTATATTATGTTGATCTTGAACTGCTGTCCTCATTACATTTTTCATGTATGGAGAAAATGTGATTTCCTAATTTATCTCTGAGTTTTGATTGAGCTCAATAAATTAAATATTTTGGGTTATTTCTTTAGGTTTTTGTAACATTGCTTTTGTTGTAAGGCATTCTAGTTTATGGTGTTTTACAGTATTTATGGCAACATTGATCTAATGAAGCTTTGATGAAAGTGATACAGATCAGTATGCAGGAGTTTTTAATAAGGTTTATCACATAGAGTCTATTAGATTTCTTACTGTATTTTTTCACTGCAATTTTCTTCCAGAGTATTCTCTTCTGGATTATGCTACATATTAATATTAATATATAGAGAAAGGTAGAGACTGACAGTCTCCAGTCCCTTCTGGGATTGCCATACAGCATGCAATCAGCAGGTGGAGGTAAGCACACCCCTTGTTCAGCCCCCCTCAGCCCGCCAACCAGAAATGGCCTCCATTCCTTCCCACCTGCCTCATTTCAGATGGACTTGTATAACACACTTGTCTTGAAAACAATTATATTACATATGGTATTTTCTACTAGAATCAAGGCCTCTGGAGTCTTTGTTCTTTATTATTATTTTTTTTTTTTTTATATTTATTTTTTTTATTATTTTTAGCATTAACATGGGGTAAAGATTTGACTAATGCACTAATTAGTGTGATAGCTCTAGGGATCTGGACTAGCTTTAACTATGAGACAACAGCAGATAAAAAATTCAAGGTACCAGGCAACATTATTCAAGAATGGTCCTAGTCATTTCCACAGCAATCAAAGTCAAGTAAAAAAAAAAAAAAACTCAAAAAGTCAAAAAAAGTCAAACTGTACAGTAACTTTATTGTCATTCAGACCATACATAACTATATAGCTTAATGAAATTTCATTTCTCCACGCTCATGAAAACAGAAGCCACAGCAACAAAGAAAGAAAGAAAACTACAACAACATTTACAACAATAATTCCACAGAAGTACGAAGCTCAGCCAAAGAACTTTATTGCTGCTACGATACACAGGTTCACACAACTGACCTAGGTTTCATCAAAATGACTTCATCAGAGTGTGTAGAACCAAAAATCATTAAATACACTTAGATAAATTCAATTATCCAATAAAGTATTGGAATCAATTAAAACTTAAACAATAAGTTAAAAACAGTAGTTAAAAACTTAAACACATCCAACAATTGCACAACAATAAATCATTACAACCTAAAATAAGTTAAATGAAGTGACCAATGCCGTGTACAAAGTGTATGTTGTATATTGGTGTAATATTAATAATTGACAAAAAATTGTATTTGTAATAAATCATCCTAAGATATGTTTAAGTCTCAAATAAGGCTTGATTGAACAAAATTCATTCAAACCAGGATGGTGGTAAGTGTTCAATCTTAATTGCTATCTTAATTCACATACATCTAGATAGTAGTCAGTAATAATTCCTTGTTGATCTTGGACATACTGCTGTATGACACAAAATTTAAATTTGTGGTCATGATGGGCTATAATGTGTCGAGCCAATGCATTACTAGGCTTCTTATGCAGAATGTCTAACATGTGCTCCTTAATCCTCTCCCTAAACCGTCTACAAGTCTTGCCAACATAAAATGCCGTACATGACTGGCATTTAGCAAGATATACAACATTGGTGGAAAAACAATCATAGTGCCCTATGATGTTAATGTGAATGTTATTAATCACAATTTTGTTACCTGTAGGCAGAACGTGCGTACATGTTGAGCACCTACCACATTTAAAATTGCCCTTGATTTTAGTGGAATTGATATCCTGAACTATACCACTTCTTTCGAAAATCTCTTTCAGTGTCATGTCTTTACGGAAAACAAACTTTGGATTACGCTTAGCAAAACCTTTAAATTCTTTTAATCTAACAAAGGATCTCCAATTCCTTTCTATGATCTTCACTATGTGTTCTGCGTCAGCATTGAAGGTAAGTATGAACAGAAAATGCTCATTTAAAAATACACTACCCCTGTTGTCATTAAATGTGTGACTAAAAAGGTCTTCTGTGCTCCTGAGTATGGGCTTGATGATACCTCATTCCCTTTTTATCTGTATCTCTTTCCTGACCTCCTCACACATAGACCTGGGGTATCCCCTGTTCAAGAACAATTTAACCATATACTCTAATTCCAACTGAAAATCCAACTCCTCACTAACCATACGTGCTGCCCTAACCATTTGGCCCTTGATGATGGCTCTTTTTTGATGTCCAGGATGCCAACTATCAAAGTGCAGGTATGAGTTGGAGAAGGTCTGCTTCCTATGAATGAACATTTACAACAACAAAATGACCGAGCCAACAGTAGGCACAGAAGCATCCATCAACCATTCATGATCCCACGGACTACAGTAATACACTTCGTCCATGCTGTCGCCATCACCCTCTCCACACAAGCAACATCCTAAGTCCTAGTCAGGTCCACTCTGACACCACAAACCAAATCCGATTTAAAACAAAAACCAGCAGACAAAAAACAGATTTCTACCACCTGCATTCAGCATGATCTCCTTGAATGGCCACACCAGTCCAATAAGCCTTGCTCAATCTTTACCATCCACATCTCAATACTGTGTATGAGTGCTGATGCTGCTTAGTGTGTTTGCATGATGGAAGACCACACATGTTACAATGTATCTTTCTAGAAATTCATCAAGTATGCAGGTGTTGTGGAAGCATGATAACTGCTGCTCAATGTCGCTTAGTGTGCTTGTGTAATGGAAGACAAAAGATGTAACAATGTATCTTTTCCAAAAATGACAATGTCTCCGTATTGACTGCAGGTATTGTGGAACTGCAGGTGTTGTGGAAACTTGCTGACTGCTGCACAATATCACTTTGCATCTTTGCATGATGCAAAGCAAAAGATCTAACAATGTATCTTTTTGAAACTGACAATGTTTGCTTATTGACTGGGGCATTATGCCATGTTTACACAGAGGTGAGCAATGTGTAAACAAGACAGGAGAAGGTCAACATGTATTATTCTTGGAAAAGGTGTTTATTATTTTTCATCGTTAAAAGATAAATGTGAGACTTGAACCAGTCTCATCATGATCTACATATACTGTGTGCTGTGTGCTTCACCATGTTTACCAAGTGTGCTACACACACATTTGATTCAAAGCTGTAATTTATGCTGTCCTTATCATTGGAGCAACTGCCATTAATTTTAACTTATCCATTTCACCACATTTTAAAAATTGAAACATAAACAACATTACAAAATACATTTTAACACACTTTACAGATTTTTACACAACTCTGGATTTGAACTATCATACTAATGAACCTACAAAACACACTAGGGATGTCTTATTTCTCTTTGCCACAGAAACAACTTTGCAGCAGGAATGCAAATCATTGTGCATACAAGCCAGTCCCATTTCCTCTACAGGAAGGTTGGGCACCGGGCTGGCAACTCAACACCATAAAACTCCACTGCCAATCATGAGTGGACAGGTGATCCGCTGTGGCAACCCCTAACCGGGAAAAGCCGAAAGAAGAAGGAGATTAACAAGATATATACACATGTACACTCTCAGTTGTTTCTACATATGTGGCTTACATTTTTATTGCAATGAGTGATCACATAATCAGTTATGAGTATTGTTTGCACCAATGCAGCTCTTTTTTCTCATTGTATTCTTTTCATTCTTCCTCTATCTGTGCTGTACTCTCAGACATGCAGTCTATAGGGCATTTGCATCATTGTCCTTTAAATATGTGAAAAAATGACATAACATTGAAAAACAGTTCTCACCAAAGGCAAGGGAGTTTGGCTATTAGTGAACAAAAATGAGAAATGAGTGCTGTTCACTTCCATTTCAAAGCTTGCTACAGTTAGTTTTACACTTTTTAAGTGTATCCTGGGTGACACTCCTAGTGCAGGTAAGTTAATTTGAATTGCTGTTTTGTCTTCCTTCTTCCTCCCACTAATCATTCACAGTTGCAATCCATTAGCTGCTAACTCTGTAGTAGTGAATACAGTATGCCTACACCTGCTACAAGAAGTCAAAAGTTTGGCATTCAGCAATTCTAATGAGTTCAGACCACATTTTCATCTTCACTGTATCCAGCAGCCTGAATCTGCACTATACAAAGGTAACCATGTAACTAGGGAACTTGAAGGTAAAAAGACTTGTGTATTTGAAGAACACAGAAGATTGCTATTCCTTTTAATTTATCTGCAGAGAAGGCTACTAATTTTGCTAAGGTACAATTGTATTTTTCAAGTACATTCTAGATTTGTTAACATCTTACAAAGGATTTTTTTTATAAACTGCAATGCCCCCACTCTGGGCCAGTAATTAAGGAGCCTGAATCCTCACCAGTATTTCCAGATGCAGCTCTCTGCATCAAACACAGTTTCTCTTAAGAGCACACAGGGAACACATTCAGCCCAGGGTCTGAGTTTCTCTCTCTTTCTCTCTCTGTCTGTCTCTCTCCATGTCCCCAATAAGGTTCTCCTCTGGCACAGTTGTAGAGTGAAGTCCTCAGCTGAGTATCCAAGCCAAGTCCTCCAACACCCTTTCTGTAAAACCAGTGCTTCATGTCCCTGCTCCAGAATTGAGTTTAGAGAATTATGGTGGCAGATCACCCTTGAGGCGGTGAACACCCCAGGTTTAAATGACAACATATCTATAGTACCACTATTAAAAATTAGAGCTGCCAAGTTACATGTTTTAAGAATGTCATTATTCACTGTGTCCACTAGAGGGTGTTTTAGCATCAAACATGACCAAGCAGTATGAAGGAGAATCTTTTAGGTTCATAGGTTCATAGGTTCATACTAGGCTATCTGCCCTAGGGCATTTATAAGCCTAGCCAGAGTGTGTTTGGCATTCGCCACCCATTTTAAATTAATTTTGCTATGCCCTTTTTCGAGGTTAGTATACTGTGCCTCTGTCTAACAGTGACACAGAAGTGATACCCGGGGTAAACTTACGATCTCCCATCCACTCATCAAGATTCCTCTTGAAGATAGTCAATGAGGGACTCTGCCTAACCTGGACTGGGATTTTATTCCAGAGTGAAGGGAGCCTCTGGGTTATGAATCTGTCCCTCCAGCATGTCCTATTTATTTCAGTGCTGAGGTTCAAAGCTCTCAGCGCGTAGCTCGATGGGATTTGGATTTTCTGAGGTGCAGCATGTCCATTAATTCCGGGTTGGACATGGCTTTATACGTCAGGCACAGATCGCCTCTGAGCAGTCGGTATGCCACTGAGTAGAGCTGGAGTTTCTTTAACCGGGCAGCATATGGCATCTGTTTGAGCCCTTTGATCCTCTTGTTGAGGTACTTTTAGGGTCTTTCCAGTTTCTGCAGGTGTCGGGTAAGGTACATCCCAAAAGTGGCGTTGTACTCAATTATGGGCCTGATGAGTGATGAGTAAAGAGGCACGATGACCTCACCTGATCTAGATGTGAATCCCTTCATGATTAGGTGGGCTATATAAAATGTTTTTCTAACCACTTTGGCCACGTGGTTTTCAAATGAGAGATTGCTATCAACTTGGGTCCTCAGGTCCCTAATTACTTCTTCCGTACTTAATGGATTACCACCTATGTGGTAATTTGTGGGCACTTTCTTTTTGCCAAAGGGGATGACTATACACTTTTTGGCGTTTAACTTGTGGCCATGGCTCTGGCACCAGTTGTCTGTTTCTATGAGGCCCTTTTGTAGGATTCTTGTGTCGGCTGGAGAGTCAATTATGGCACCTAGTTTGCAGTCATCTGCGAACTTGGTCAGCCACAGTCCTTCCGTGTTGGCCTGTACCTCCGAGAAACATATACCGAACAAGAGAGGTCCCAGGACTGAGCCTTGTGGGACGCCACTTGTAACTGGTTTGGAGTCTGACATGGCTCCAGCAATTCTAACCATGTGGGTTCTGTCCTTGAGCCAGTTTGCAACCCATCTAGTGACATAGGGGTTTATATTTAAGCTGGTGAGCTTATCTATAATGCCCGAGTGGGGTATTGTATCGAAGGCTTTTGCGAGGTCCAGGTAGGCTGTGTGGACCACCTTCCCCTCGTCAATGGCCTTGGTGACTGTTTCAAAGAAATCGACCACATTTAAGAGGCAAGATCTGCCCTTAACAAAGCCGAACTGGGTAGGATCCAGTGTCTGTAGGTCCCCAGTATCTTTATTTATGAGGTCCATGATGATTCTTTCCATAGCTTTGCAGACCAAGCTAGTCAGGCTTATGGGGCGATAGTTTCCAGGATCCGTTAAGGCACCACCTTTGTGGAGAGGGACCACTGTTGCTGTACACCACTCTTTGGGTACATATTCTGTAGTAAGGCTGAGATTGAACAGTAGTTTTATGCTTGGGTTTAGCTCTTCTTGGAGTTCATGTAGGACGCAGCCAGGGACACCCACTGGTCCCATTGATGCTGTGTTTTTTGCTTTGGAGAGGGCGGCTCTTACCTGAGCATCTGAGATGTCGGGGGGGGGGCAGCACTCTGTTGGGATAGATATTTGCCCTTTTGGTGGGGAGGGAGTTTGTGCTGAACCTGTCAGCTAGAATGTTGGCAATGTCTGTGGGTTTGGTGTATTTTTTGTCATTTTGGACTAATTCTGAGCATATCTGGGAATTCCCACCCAGGTTCCTAACATAACTAAAGAAAGCCTTGTGATTATCCTTAGTGTCCTGTGCAATTTTTCTCTCGAAGCTGGCCTTAGACGATTTTATGAGTGCCCATAGTTTTTTGCTAATACTGATCAGAGATGCCTTCCCTTTTTGGGATTTTGCTCTATCATGTAGTAGTTTCCTCCTTCTATTGTATAGTTTGTTTATGGCTGGGGTCGACCAGACAAGATGTCTGCCTTTGGAGGATTAGGTCTTGGTTTTATTTGGGATTGCATGATCCATGCATTCCTGAAGGTGTTCATAGAATGCGTTTATAAAGGATTCTGCGGTCTGGGACATATTTTCCACAGGCCCGGGGGCTTTGAAGGATTCCACCTCGGTTTTGAGGAGTGTGAAATTTGCTTTAGAGAAGTTTTTCACTGTGGCTTTCTGGGCATGGGGTGGGGTCGGGATGTGAATATCCAGTGAGATTAGTTTATGGTCTGATCTTACCAGTGAGGGATACACTTCTGGTCTGGAGCATAGAGTCCCCATGTTGGTGATGATCAGGTCCAGTATGTTTTCCCCTCTTGTGGGAGTGCTAACAAGTTGCTCCATAGCATTTGAGTTTATAAATTCTAGGAACCTTTGGGCTAGGGTGTTGGAGCTAGAGTAATGCTCCCAGTCTATGTCTGGGTAGTTGAAGTCGCCCAATATAACGGTGTTTGGAGAGACCTTCATATTTTCCAGTGTTCTCAGGAAGGCCGAGTGGGGTTCCTGGGTTTGGGAGGGTGGTCTGTAGCAGGCTATAAACTGGAAGGCAGTTTTACCCACTGTTAGTTGCACATGGATAGTCTCTGATGCTTCGTGCTGTGCCACCAACCTGGAGGTGTGGGTATCTTTGACGAATATTGATACTCCCCCTCCTTTTGTGGTTCGGTCCAAGTTTTGGGGCCGAAAAGCATGGTATGAGGTATAATCTGGTAGTGCTGGGGTGCTCTCGGGAGCTTTGAACCAGTTTTCTGTTACTGCACAGATATCAATGTTCTCCATGCTAAGGAGAGTTTTGAGTGCGTGCATCTTGAGGTTTAGACTTCTGGTGTTGAGTAGCATTACTCTTAGTTTCTTATCCCTTGTGATACCTATGGAGGTGGGTTTGTCTTTTGATCCTTGCCTAAAAAAGGCACTATGAGGGTAGCAAGAGCCTTTGCCAATATCCAAAAGCCCAGGGGTGACAGGTGCAAGCCGTCCGTAGCGAAGCATCGTGGCTTGTCAAGCATGTCATCCCAGGCTGACAGGCATTGGATCCCCTTTGAATGACACCAATACTTAAGCCAATTGTTGAAATTGATCATCTTGTCTTCATATTGTGGCATCATTCTTGGTGAGGGTAAGATGCTACTCAAGGTCAGGGTCATACCGGCCTGGGCTACATGCTCAGAGAGCTCCTCTATGTCTCTTTTCATGTAGTCCAGGGAGGTACGTCTCAGGTCATTTACACCAGCATGGACAATGACTGAGTCATATTTGTACTTGCCTTGGAGTGACCTGAGTGCTTGTGTTATGTGGCGGATCCTAGCGCCCAACAGGCAGCTCACCGTGACCTTCTCCTTGTTCAGCCTGGTGAGCGGGATGTCAGTATGCCTGACGATAGAGTCACCTATTACAAGTGTATCAGGTGTGTTGTTTAGCCTTAAGGGCTGTGACTGTTCGGCACACTGGCTTTGTGAGCTATGTGTTGCATGTGTTTTGTTTTGGGGAAGCGGTTGCTTAGGTGTCTGCTTTGAAGGTCTCTGCTGCTTAGGCAGATTTTTATTTAGAGCCTCATAATTATTTATTTTTTAGTATAGATGGTAAAAGTTTTCACCTATTAAACTAATAGCAAAAGTAAGAGTTTTAAATGACATTTTTCATGCTTTGAACCTGTTTATATTATATTCACAACGCTATTTATAATACATTTTGGGTTGGGAGGATGGCCTAATGGTTAAGGTGTTTGCCTTACAAACACAAGTTGCAGGATTTGAGTCTCACAAGAGATAATTGGTTAGGCTTAAAATGGCTCACAAGAGCAGTTAGCTTAGTACTAACCTATGAACCTGTAAGTGAATTTTAATATTTTAGATAATTTAAAGTAGGAAGGTGTGAGATGGTTTTATCTGTATTATTAATTATTTATTTTTTGCAAGCTTGCACAGATTTGATTTGTTTATTTTAAATGTTAGAGGTTATATAAATGTTAGAGGTTATATAAATGGTCAACAGAATATTTTTAATCATCTGATGAAGTCTTTATTGATGGGACGAAAACGCTGGTGTTTAATTGTGTTCTTGTGTGTATAGTGTGTGTATTTGTTGGAATAAATTCTCAATCCGTTTTTTAAAATCACTTTGTTATGTTTTTTCATACCAAGGTACTATTTTTTTTTTTGGATTATTGGTCACTTTTCAGTACCCTGGTTGTATCAATGTGATTTGTGTAAAGCAGCTAGAATACTTTAATGTGCAGCTATCTATATCGCACAGCAGAAATGCATACAGTAAAGGGCCATCATTTTTTATCATAATCATCTGACGTGCATGCAGATGTAGCTGTAACTACTGGGTAGGGGTGGGAGCTGTCTGCTGAAAATAGAATAACCTCCTGTTTGCGCAGCTTAAGCAGCCACTATCTGGCTTTACAGGACTCTTACACATTTGTGCAAAAGTTAGATGGAGTACTTAATTGACATCTGAGATATACACAAATTACCTGTAATTGCTGGGGTTGCCTTGTGAAGGAAAGGCACTAGCTGCTTGCTGTTGCTTCCAGATTATTCTGGCTTCGCTGGAATAATGTGATTTGTTTGAAGTAACTAGAATACTGTAATAAGTGGATCAATGGTAAAATGCATTACACAGCCATCCTGTTTTGTGACAGTCGGATGCTTAATTGTACACAGAAATGGCTATAACTGTTATGTGGTGATAGGTGTTTGGATAAAAGTAATTGACCCTCTTGTCATTTGCTTAATTGAAACAGTCATTTTTCATAAAGGAAGGCATAATATGCATCACAGAACATGCAGATGTTCAGAACTTCCAGCAGCCTGGTGGCCTTCACAGCCTATGGCTATATAAGTGGCTTTTGATAACACCTTATAGGTTCATAGGTTCATACTAGGCTATCTGCCCAAGGACATTTATAAGCCTAGCCCATAGTTATGTGGCTTTCGCCACCCCTTTAGTTTGAATAAAAACTATGCCTATCATTATAGGTTAATAGTGTGTCCTCTCCCCTGGACTCTGCCTAATCTAAAACCAGCCCTGCTCTGAGATTTGTGCAGAACAGAACTGTAGCTTGTGTGGGGAGCTGGAAATGATGTTATCATTTCTTGTAATTTTCAGTGGTGTGCACTGGTCACTATAGCTTGTATTGGGATTGACATTGTGGTCGTTATTTCTTTAACTTTCAGCACAAATTTCAGAGTTGTACAGAGAAAGTCACTATAGATTGTATTGGAGTACAATACCCTTTATGAGTAATAGCTTGGAAAGATTATTGTGATAATTATTTTTCACATTCTTCACAATCATGTCTCAGATCCATATACAGGTGGTTATCTTATGGGAGAGGGTAAGGAGGCATGCTGTTTACACATGTCTGGTAGCAGCAGGTTGAAATATGCTGAGTTCCATCTGGGTTTTTTTTTTTGTTTGTTTTTTTTATTTTTTTATTTTTTTTAGTTTTCTCCTAGTCTAACATCAGAGAGAGATACAGACTATGGCTGATAGGCGTAGGGATGTGGAGGCATGTTGTACATATGTATGACAACAGCAACTTGAAATATATGACTATGGAAAATTGTGCCTTTATTTAATCCCAATCTAACAGCAAAGAGGATGACTATCTTTTGAAAGGAGTAAGGCAGCAGGCACTTATTCCCAGATATGATTTATATTTCCATGTAAACATTTGCCTTCAGTTTATTTTGAACTGATGTTTTGTCAGCTTTGTGTGTTAAACCTTGTATAGATTCCTTCCTCAAAGTAACTAAGATTGAATTTCTTTCCTTAAGATTCATCACTGGATCAAAAGGTTGAAAGAGAGTTCTAAAATGAACGTCAGAGGATCTGGAACTTCATGGCATCTGAGGGCCTAGTGACCCTGGTATAATTCAATTATTTCCTTCACAGTTATTACAGTGCATTCTCTGCTAGATACCGTGTATGAAATAGATGCTTGAAAACACAAAGTTGAGGAGTTAGGCTGAATTTCTTTCTTTAATCATTAATCGTGATTTTTCATTTCAACCCAAGTGGATGAAAATGTTATTAAAAAAATACTCTAAAACACACCTCAGAGAATCTAGAAACCCCATGGCTTATGGGGATCCTGCAGCTCCCAGACCCTTATTTAATGCACTTATTTCCTGCACAGTTATTACAGTATAGTCCTGGTCAGTTATGAAAGGATGCTAAACAAACCCAATTGGAACAGTAATATAACACTGAATTTCTTTTCTAATCTTGACTTTTTGTCCAGGCCATCACTAGATGAAAATGTAATACTCAGAATCTAAAATACACCTCAGAGCATCTAAATCCCCTATGACTTCTGGTGGTCTAGTGGCTTCCAGCCCCACAATTTAATATAGTTAGTTCCTCCACAGTGCTATATTCCAGTCTCACCTAATTGGATGTATGGAATGAATGAATGAATTAATTAATGAATGAATGAATGAATGAATGAATGAATGAATGAATGATTGAATCCAAGGAAGAAAAAAATTAAATCATTAAAAACTGTGAGAAAAAGAAAAAAAGTATTCTGGATGGTGTGTGTAAGCCAAGATGTGGGTGGGGGGGGGGGTGCACCAGGTAATGTTGGGGGGGAACCATGGAGGCCTTCACATATGGCCCTAGCTCACCTAAGCTTAGCCTTGGTTGTCTGATGATATTATCCAGGGAGTCCTGTTTTTATGAAATCAAGGATTTATTTGCTTCTAACCCACAAATGAAGCATAGGTATCTCAATTTATCTTCAGGTATTTAAATTCTCCTAAGATAATGTAATTCATGTTCATTTAAAGTTCATTCAATGTATTAAGACCTAACATAGCTTTCTAGGAACATAGAGAGGGTCCTGTAACATGTTATGATCTGATAGTTGGTCCTTTCTAGTGTTAATTTGGACCTCATTCATTTCACTGTTTGAATTTCTAGAGATCTTCCTAGAAGAGATGTGGCCTTTAGCAAATATGGATACTCCACCACAGTTACCATGGAGCCAAAAGGTGTGGTAGGCAGAAATTCCCAGGCATAGAGGCCTTTTTGTACTTTTAAACCCAGTTTCTTTATAGCACACATACACATAAATTCTCCAAATGCAGTAGGCAACAAGATTAGGAAATTTCTCATTTAGATTCCTGGCATTGAACTGAGCCACCATGATGTGTCTGGTGTTTAATTTATTTCTTTTGTTAGGCTAAGAGATCACTTTACCAAACCCTGCCTAACAATGGGATAGCAAAGGCTTTAGACAGTATGTAGAAGACGTGGGAAGAGATGTGCAAGCCATCCCATGGAAATCAAGTGTGACTGTCCAGCATCACATCCCATGTTGACAAGTCCTGGATCCCCCAATAGTGATACCAACTATGCAGCCAATGGTTAAAGCCAATCATCTTTTACCTGTATGTTGGTATTGTTCTAGAAGATGGAAGGATTCCACTGAAAAGTAGGGTATTTCCTGCATTTGTGGCCTGCATGGACAGCTCTGTTATGTCTCACTGCATATCCTTCAGGGTTTTTCATGTTGGAACAATCAGACCCACATGGACCCCTAACATGGCATAATTATGTTTGTTTAGCTTAAGGGTCTTTAAGGCCTGTGATATGTCAGAAACTTTGGTTTCTGAAAGGCAATTCACTGTTACCTTCTCTCGTTGTCCAATGTCATGAGAGATGAGCCATTGTGTCTTGCAATGGAGTCACCAACCATGAGTACACATTTGTTTGATAGATGTCTAAATGCACTATTTTCAGAGCAGTTAATTACATGGTGACCCCTTACTGTGCTAGTACTAATACGTGTTACACAATTTGTGCTGAGCCATAGATTCACTAGGCAGGGAGTTTTTAATGGCATCACTGTAAACTTCTTTAGTGTATATTTGTGTGGAATGCAGTGGTGGCATGTGTTACTCTCATGCTGTGTTTGTTTGTGAGAGGGATGCCTCCAATTTGGTTAAGTACTTGCATCTCTCACATATAGTGGTGTAAGTCATTTGACTGAATGCCCATTTCTCTGAATCAGAAATGGTCAAATTCACTTAACTGTAAACTCATTTCATTGAATCAAAATTGAATGAAAACTAAAGAAGTCTATATACAGGTGTTTTCATTTCTGATCATAACTAAGGAAGTGAATTTACAAGAGTGTGTGTGGATTGGTAATAGCCACCATCATGTTGACCCTAAGATCTGTAGAAGTTTGTGTTTATGTGCCAGCACTGATTTACTGTGCGTTCTGTTTTATTTTATTTTTTTTCCCCACAGTTGTGTGACCATGGAGTCTTCTTCTTCTTCTTTCGGCTTTTTCCCGGTCAGGGGTCGCCACAGTGGATCACCTTGTCCGCACATTGAATGGCAGTGGAGTTTTACGGTGTCGAGTTGCCAGCCCGGCACCCAACCTTCCACAGAAGGCACACTCACATGCACACCTAGGGCCAATTTAGAGGGGCCAATCCACCTGCAGCATGTCTTTGGGATGTGGGAGGAAACCGGAGCACCCGGAGGAAACCCACGCGACCACAGGGAGGACATGCAGACTCCGCACAGAAGGCACCCCAGCCGGGGATCGAACCGGAGAACCTCTTGCTGTGAGGCGGCAATGCTAACCACTGCACCACCGTGGCCGCCCGTGTTGTGTGACCATGGAGTAAGTATATATAATTAACTGTGGAGGGTGTGGGAGTGCTTACCCCCTGAAAAAACATTGTTTATGATATATTGTTCTGTAGAATGTTTTCTATCAATTTAATAAAATGAGTTTTCAGTGAATCTTGTTCACTGAATTCTTATTTGGTGAAATAAGTATTCAATGAAATGTATACACCTAGCACATTGACAGCAATGAGCTAAGCAATAATTTATTGTCTTTGCGCATCAGGCAATTGTTACACAGTCTGAGTAAAGCAAGTGCTATGAAGATGGCAACTGAGGGTGAGTAAACTGGGTAACCTTCCAACTTAGTCAAAGAATACAATAAAGGAATTCAGTATTATTTGAAGAAAAAAAAGTTTAAGTAGTTAGTAGTTTAATGCAAATAATATATTCCTGATATTACAGGAACGTGGCTTAGAAATTTATCAATGTATAACTCATAACTGTAGTTTAAAAGGGATAAGTAATACTACAGGAACGTGGATTAAGAATTTATTTAAAATGTCTCATAGTTGTTGGTTAAGAAACAAAAAATAATTAAGATAAGATAAATAACAATAGTTCCCAGTTGTTTAATGTAGTATCAGGCCCAAGTCTAATTAGCGACAGTGTGTGAATACAGTTGCAGTATGTCCGGGGGGTTGAGAATAATCAGATTCATTTGGAGAGAACTTCACACTGGAAGAGCTTGTGTCACTAACACAGCGTTGCACAGCAGTGCTCAGAGCAGTGCTCAGTACTGTTTATCTCAGCAGAGAAATCAAGAGGACCAATAGAAGATTAGCTAGGAATTTAGCCATAAATAATTGCTTCCAGAATACAGCAGCAGTTTAATTCCCTGCCACAGAACTACTCCCACTGATTTTCAGTAGCTTACGTTTCACAAAAACTAGCTGGAAAACTTATAGAACAGCAACAAGATTACAGAACATTAGACAAAACACTAAATCAGATACTAGAAAAACTTTAACAAATGCAGAAAAAGCCAGATGACTGTTTAAACACAACAGAGCAGCTGTTTTTGCCAAGAAGTAGAAAGGACAGTTTAACTGAATAAAATATCACTTAAACTTTATAAATGACTAGGTGACTAAAGTGCAGCAAAATGCAAGTACATCCCTGCTTTTTAGCCGAGAAATCAACTCAAAACTCCTACTTTAGCGATTTCAAAAAATGAAATCTGCGCGCAGCTCTCTGAAGCCTTTAAATTAGGACTGTAGCAGGGTTCTTTATCCCAACAAGAAAGAATTAGTAAAAGACTGGTTAGGAATTCAGCCAAAAATGCATATTTCCAGAAAAGAGCAGCAGCTTAATTCCCTCACAAAGAACTACCCCATTAGCTCTGAGAAGCTTACACTTCACCAAAAACTAGCTACACAAATTATAATACAACACAATTATGGAAAGCCATAGGAAAACAATAAATCAGACAACAAAAACAGTTTTAGCACTTCACTAACACCCAAGTGACTGCATAAGCACAACAGAACAGCTTTTCAACCAAACAGTAACAAGTACAGTAAAACTGATTTAAATAGCACATAAACTGCATAAATCACTAGGTAACTATAACTGCAACAAAAAAACACATGCTTTCCTGCTCTTTAGATGAGGATTCATCTCAACTCTCCAACTTTAGTAATTTTGCAACATGAATTCTGAAGCTTTTTACATTAGGACAGACTAATTTTCAGGCACAATGCATTTTTCCTGTAGAGGGAGTGGCATCAGATAAAGGAAACACATGTTGCAAATGTGCAGGAGATAAAACCTAAGAAGTTGTGACAATATCAAACTATACTGACCATCAGAGATATAGCTCACAAAAGCCGTAAAGGAGTGAGCCCATTATGAAATGTGCGGTATGTGGGCGGTAAGCTTCTCTCACTGTTATAAACTATTCACTATTCTAAACTTTCAGCATGATTCTCCCCATCTTAAGATCCAATAAAGCAGCTATTGAGCCCACTGAAAAAATTTATCCAACCCCACCTGCTGAAAAATGGAACCCATCAATTACCATAAAAATTGGGTAAAGAAAACATGAAGTTTGTGCTTTTGTTGGGATGCAAGCTTCCATGTACCCCCACACATCATGCCACTTGTATAATTCCAAAGTTAAGGGACATGCTTGGGCATGTGTTCATGACAGATGCTTTTTAATTCATTCTGCTCTCTCTCTCTCTCTCTCTTTCTCCATGTCCTGATTAAATAACTACAAAGTCTTCAGTTGAGTCCCAAACTTTGCCAATAGGAGCATCCTGAGGGAAGCATCCTTGGGGTTAGTGTTGATCAAACACTATTTGAGTGCATTCTTAACTCTATTCAATGTATCTGCAAACTTGTTTTAGGCCAGTTATCCCTTATTCAACTTGCACGGCATCTAAGGAATTATCATAGTGGTACCCATGGAGAATATTGTGGAGGACTTAAAATCAATAAAGAGCACTCTGGCAGCACTTACCAGAATGTTTCAAACTTCATTAATGGACATTATCCAAATTAAAAGCATCACTGTGAACCATGAAGCTCAGCTAAATCACTTACACAACATCCTTTTAGTGCAGCAGCAGGAAATTACAAAGAATTTGGACTGAATTCAAAAACCTGTTGTAAGCTCGAGCCAAGCACTATCGCTAGTTAATGCAATGGATATTAGATTTGAAGATCTGGAAAACAAAACTAAGTGAAACAAAATCCACATTCTGGGACTACCAGAGATAGTGGAGGGAAATGATCATAGACTATTTATCTTTACCAAACTGTGAAATCTGCTGAGGGACTGAGAAAGTCTGGTCAATAAGCACCCCCACAGAATATCCCTGAGACTGAAGAACAACAGATACCCATGCTAGTTCATTTTTAAGTGCTTGAACTATGTGGGCAAAGAGCAGACCCTGTTGAAAGCAGGACAGCTAGGTGAAGATATTCAGCTGGTAGGAACACTAGTCTGTCTTCTTCATGATTACAGTACAGTCCTTTTCCTTAAACAGAAAGCCCTAGAGTCATACCTCAGGCATTTATAAGAAAAGGGTTCTACATTTCAAATATGTTGACTGGCATTATTACAACTCAGCAGAGGAAATCATGTCCACAGGAGAGGTCAAGAACGTTATCACTGTAAAACTGGATCCAAAGAAAAAGTTTTCAGAGACTTTAAAAAGAAACCCAGATAGTTCAACTTCTAATGCCATTATCTCAAAAGATAGAGACAATATCTCAACACCTCTTCCCTTACCAAATCATCCAAATGCCCAAAAGAAAATCGGAAGTCGTCACTGTGATCAGCTAATGAAGGCATGGACTCTAGCAGTGTAGTTAACACATTGCTGGATAACAACAGCTTTGCTCCACTCTCAGCCCTGGCATCTCAAGACTCCGGCAACCTTAATATAGAAATGGATGTTACTGGCCCAGAAATCAAAATTTCTGAGGTGGAATCTTTGGAAGCTTTGTGGCTTTACAAATCTACCCTGAGATCCCACTGCATTTCAGAGTGCAGAGCATATTCTATCTGCAGTGGGCTGAACTGGGATCAGAGTTCCTATGAGATGTTCCCTATGTTACAGAACGGATGCACACTTGCATGACTTAGCATCATAGCATCTTCTCTTTGCTGCTTTTTAGTTCCATAGTGGACATGATTCTATTGACTTGCCAAAAGCTGTTTAGTAATGAATCAATGCAAAGGTTGTTGTTTCCCTTTATCAGTGAGGGACTCTAATACAGTTCTAGGGTAGCTTACTGTAAGAAGGTGGATATTCTACATGGGAGAGTTATCATGGGATACGGGGAGGTGTGGGTTAACAGTGTGTTCATAGTTAGAACACTTCACATTTTAGCTGCCTAGTCCTGTCATAACTCTAATCTTATTAAAAGCTAAGCATGCAAGCAACTCTGCAAAGGATAACTGTATTAACCACATACCCTCTGACGGGACTTGGACTAATACTCTTATATTTCATAAACTTAATTTTCTCTCTTTGAATCTCAGAGGTAATTCTACTCCCCACAAAGAAAGGAATTATTCAATACCTGCACAGACATAATGCAAAAAGTATCTGTTTGCAGGAAATTAGGATTAAAAGTAATGATAAATGAATTTTTTTCAAACTCTGGAAAGGATGGTGAGGTGATAGTTATTATACTTCCTTGAAAAGAGGAGTTCTGTGTTTAATTCATGAGTCTTTGAGGTGGACCAAGTTACAGGAACTTGTAGATGCACAGGAGATTTGGTTAGTTTTGATTATCAATGCCAGTGACTGCAGAATTTTGCCAGGTAACATCTATGGCCCCAAAAATAATACCAGAATCCCTTTCACTCAATTTTTGGCCTCACTACAATCATTAAAAACTGTGGTAGACCATTATCATATTAGTGATTTAAACACTGTAGTGAACTCTGATATGGACAGTCTACCAGCAGGTTGGACTAGACAGGTTAAAACTTCATCCCAGATTAGCTCTATAATGGAAGAAATATACATAGTTGATATTTGGTGCATGCTTCATCCATTACAATGTGAGTTTATAAAAACAGGAACCACAAACTAGGAAAGAATGCCACCAGGATGAAAGGAGGCAGCTGACCACTTTGTAGAAAATCAGTTTATTTGGCGCTTTCGTCCTTAGTAGAAGAACTTCATCAGAATACTGGAAACACACATAGCTCCATCTTTTATACCCAGCATGCTGTTGATGTTAATTAAACAGTTAAAAAATGAAAACCTACTTTGGTTTAAATGAGAATATATCAGTCCTGTCTTAAGAAATAAAGCAGCCTTAGTTTTACAAGTATTTCATGTTTTTAAAAATTTGGGATGGTTAAACGAATGTTTGTGTATGTGTATATATATATATATATATATATATATATATATATATATATATATATATATATATATGGAAAGTCTGGGACATAGCCCTTTAAGATGTTCATTTTTTAACCTTTTAATTAACATCAACAGCATCTCTGTATAAACGCTGAAGCTATGTGTGTTTTCAGTATTCTGATGAAGTTTGTTTACTAAGGACGAAAGAGCTAAATAAACAGATTTTCCACAAAATGGTCAGCTGCCTCCTTTCATCCTGGTGGTATTCTTTCCTACATTGTGAGTTTACTTTTATGGCCTCCTAAGTTGGAATCACCAGATGAATTGACCTCTGGCATTCTTCCAGAGTAACACTTCATTTCATTCCTTCCATCTAGTCATCATTCTGTACTTAATGTGTTGCTTAGCCTGAGGAACTGCCCACCCATACTTGCACAGTGGAAACTAAATCCCCTTCACATAAGACTGAAAGTAGACAATGGGCAGTTGTACATTGCATTTTTCCTTATCAGTTGAATTTTAATGTTCAGAAGTCAGCTGTCTGGGCCTCATATCATGAGAATACTTTCCAATCACAATTAAAGGATGCTCCAAGTTTTTAGTTAATGAGAAGAAATGGAATAGAAGCATGGAACTGAAGCAAGTGGAAGTTAACCTGCTACAGTATGAGAAGGAATATAAGAAGAAATGTTAGAAAAATAAACTTCTATTCACTAGAATTAACTTTAGCAAAGACAGGACCCAATATCTAAATTACCTTTTTATTCAGGATAGATAGGATTACTTTAAAACCCTTTACCGGACACAAGGCACTAAATGCCAAAATTCATAGCAAAACTGGTCCAGGAAAGAACCAGGAAACTGTCTACTCCAGCAATGATGGGAGAAAACAATACAATTTACACTGTACTTCAGCAGATCAATGGAATAAAGGCTCTGGAATATATATGTCCATAACAAATTAACCCACCTCAGGACATAAATGGCTAAGCCAGCTGCTGTCGGGTTTAAACATAAAACATTATCTCAGGATAAGCAGCTGAATTTATCCCCACCTATTACTAAAGTCAATATTCTGACCATTATAGAATCTTTACATTCCAGTAATGGGCCAGGTCTTAAAGTTCTTACCCCAAAGTTTTGCAAGGAAATTAAAGATTTACTTTGGAAACATCTCTAGACTTGTTTATGGAAGTAAGCCCAATGGTGTATTCCCTTCAGATATTCTTATTACACACAAATAAAACAAAAACAGAGTTCTACCTACTAGCTCTTGCCCTGTGTCATTTTTGCAGTTGGAACTCGATATTTCTGCCAACATCCTAGCCATTAGAATCATGAATTTTCTTCTAAATGTTATTTTTATATAGGCATAAATCAATACTGTGTCATTTTTTAGTTCTAAGGCATTTTAAAATGGTAACCTGTTAGAGTGAGTCCCAAAATGTGGAGACTGAATGGTAAAAAAAATGGACTTAGATACAGTAAGTCTAAGATGTAATTTCTCAGAATATTCTTTTCTGAGGTATGGTGATCTAGGATTTGATATGTATAAGTCTGGGGGTTGTGGGGGTCTCCATCCCCCACATAGGCAGTGCTGGAGGGCTTCTCCCTACCCTGCAAAAAGAAGTTTAAATTTAGTTTAATACGATTTTTGAGATTCACTCTTCTCCTGTGTTTTCAGTCTTTTTTTGTTTTGTTTTGTTTTGTTTTCAGCTTGTTGGCACTGGTCACTACTTCAATAGGAAGCTTTTTAAAACATTTTTAAGGAAATTAGTTCATATCCACACTTTGGGTAGTCATTTAGGAAATGATATTCCTAGACAAGGAGAAAGTGTCTAAAACGGTCACGAGAAAGCTGGTTTTGGTTGCTGCAGGCTATGTACAAAAAAACTAATGACATAAATATGAGCAGTGTTTGGACTCAAAAAGATGCTTTCAGTGGAAGTGGGTGTGAATCAACGTTCGTCTCTGAGCCCGTTGCTGTTCATAGACGACAGACTACATTGACAGACAAGTCAAACAGAACAGCAGAGCTGCTATATGCAGGCAATGTGGCATTACAGGCAAACTCTGAACGGGAACTTCAGTAAATGATAGGGGAATGAAATGCCAAACTGAAGGCACATGAAATGAAACTAAGTACAGAGAGGATGGTGGTCATGTCAGCAAATGGGAAAATCAGAAGAAGCTGAAAACTGAGATATAACAGAAATACAAAGCAACACAATAATAGATTCAAGTATGGGTGGGGGGTTAGGAAGGGAATGCCTGAATGAGGAGGTCAAACCTAGAATCAGAGGTGCTATAGCCAAACGGTGAAAAGTGTCAGAGATAATAAATGATAGAAGAATGCCAAAGAAGCTGAAAAGTAAGATACACAAAACAGCAGTGCTACCAGTGCTGCTGCATGCCAAATAAAACTGGACAGTGAAGGCAAAGCAGCTGAGGAAGCTTGAGATGATGGAGATAAAGTGCTTGAAATGGGTAGTTGGATTTTCATTGTGGGATAGATGAAGAAAGGAGAGCATCAGAGCAGAAACCAAAGTATAAGAACCCCCAGTTGTAAAGAAGTTTAAGGAGAACAGATTATGATGCTTTGGTCACATGTGTAGGAAGGCAGAAGGTGATTTATGTATGTTACCCCAGATAGCACTCCAGCCCACAATCTCTGGCTTAGGCTGCCAATGCCTTAACCATTTGTCCACTGGGACATGACACTGGGATTTGATAAAGTAGGTTTAGGAAAAGGAAGAAGGGAAGACAAGATCAGGACACCCAGCCAGGAGATAAATGGATTGCAGGAGAGAAAATCTGAGAAAGGCAGGCAAGACTGTCAAAGAATGTAGGAGAGTAATGCTCAGCTAAGAGAATTGGGGACAGCTGATGCAACACCATTATCCCATGGAAAATGGTAAAAGGCAGTTTGATAATGATGATGATTTAGGAATGGATAAGACAAAAGCTTGTTTTTAAGTTAGATTTTATTGGCCTGGAATCATGAAGGATAGAGGGATGCTTTGTCCAACTTCTCCAGATTACCAACAATCAAAAACCAGTGCTGGGTTTAAGAGCCATCTGAGACCTTTGCCCATATTGGATGACTTATTCAAACAAATAGCAATGGGCATTGTGGGTCCACTTGTAAAACTAACTAATGGTTCCCAGTATTTCCTAATAATTATAGATTATGCAAAGAAAGTTCCTGAGGCAGTAGCACTGTGAAATGTTGATGCAAAAGCCACAGGATACAAGTTAGTACTGATTGTTCTCAGGGAGCAATTCACTGAGAAGTTCTTACTAACCAAGGTGTGCCATTTATGTCTAGAGTGATGAAAGACTGTATTAGTTTTTCGTAAGGACAAATGCATATCGAACAGTGCTGGCTGAACATTTTAATGACACTTTAAAAAATCTATGCTACTAAAGGCTATACACGTGCACAGTAGAAACTCAGACCAGCTGCACCAATACCTTCTCTTTGTTACAAAGGAAGTGTATCAAGTCTCAAGGTTTGCTATATATGGTAAAAGAGACAGAAAGGAGCAACATTCCCCTATTGAAAGACCAAAAAGCATCCCTATGTATTGTGAAGTGATGGAATGAGATAACCGCTAGATGTTTAACTAGTAAAACTGTGTAATCTGTTTTTTTTTAACAAGGCACTCACCTAGTTACTTGAGAAAATGGGTATTCCAGAATGAAGCCAAGTCTTCTGAACAATTTTAATTGTGATAGAGCATGTTTTAAACATCCAGGACAGGTTAAGAACTATAATGTCTATAGTGTTGAGAAAGCCCCGGAGACAAAACAGAAAGCGTTTAAGAAAAATGATCATCTCGGATAATTCTAACTAAGTGATAAAGCACTTGCGTTAGTTCTCACTGGTGAAAATAAGTTCCTTGCAAACTGATAAGGACCTTTACCAAATTATAAAAGCAAGGGAAATGAGTTATAATGTGAGAAAGCAAAGGAAAAAGGAAATCAGATAAGTTATATCACATAGATGTCCTGAAACCTGAGAGAGAAACTGAACCTGCTGTAGTAAACATGTTTGCAAATCAAGTTAAAACCCCTACAGCATGTCTTGAACTCAGTATAGGAGAGACATCATTCATGCCTCAAAAACAGGAAGCAAAAACATTTCTATTCAGAACAGAAGTAAGGACATATTCTTAGAGCTGTGTGGTGGAAGCAGTTTAATCGAATACATCAGAGAAAAAAAATGGCTATGAGAAAGTACATTTGATACCATGCAACCAAAGGCTATCAAAAAGCAGAAAGTTGATGAATTACTAAAATGCTGAAAACAACTGAATAGAATAAAAAACCTGTAATCACTCAGACTAAGGTAAAATGTAAGAAACATGCATAAAACATCATCAAAAATCACATGACTAATGCTTCATTTTTAAGTAAGCTTTACAGGTGTCAATGTGGTTAAAGCCCAGGGTGGCTACAGGCATTGAACTTGAGCTGCTAGTTCTGCTCTCCAATATACTTCATCTTTTCCACCAAATCTAACATTAATACGGTTAACATATCAATTGCAGAAATCAGGAAGCACTCATTATTCATACAAACTTTAATATGTCTAGAAAAGCATTTTGGTTGTTAAGGTGTTTACTTAAACACACACTACACTGTTTAATTCTCACCATTGAAAGGAAATGGGCTAGACTTAAAATGTCCTGCATGGGCAGCAAGCCTAGTACTTACCCATGAACTTATGTATGAACTTATGTTCTTGTTGTCATTACATAAACATGCTCACAAGTTCTGATATACAATTCCCTAGTTCTTTTTGCCATATAAAATGCCTGACATTTAACACAATAGGTTACACAGACCACATATTCTAATCGAACTTTGCAAAGCATATAATGTTTTATAGATTCTTTAGCAACAATATTTTTATCTTATGTTAGATTTGATTTTATTTCGGACTTAAGTAGATATTGCTGCTGTTTTATTTTTTTAACATTTGAAACTATTCCAAATACCAGAATCTGAATGCCAAGCAGTCAGAGAAGAGGTATAGAAAATACTAAAATGTTGGGCCATAGAATATTCACAAAGCAAGTGAAATGCTCACATTGTAAAGGTACTTAAGCCTGATGGCTATATAAAATATTGCAACAACTTCAGTGAGTTTAAATAGCATATCTAACTTTGATTCTTATCCCATGCCCTAAGTGGATGAATTTTTGAAAAATTGGGCAAAGCTGGAGTTTTGTCGTCAATGGACCCAAGCAAATACTAATGGCAAATTCCACTAAACTCAGAAGCTAAATAAAGGCTGACATTCTCTAGACTGAATTACCTTTGCAGCTACCTATGACTCAGGTATAAAGGATCTATGTGCATGCATTGTTGAAGTGCCATTTGTACCGTACATAATTAATGAGGTTTATTAAAATTCAAGATTTTGGAATCCCATTTGTACACATCCATGTAAGTTCTCAAAATCCGGTGCATTAACCAATAGCTTGGCATAATGGGAAGGTGCTCTGCGCAATTACCCAATAGATATAATTAAATGGGACCATGTGTAGCATGTGCCTATTATCTTCCAATTATATGATAACATGACATATGCACCACTTTTAAATACTGATTTTTGATACATTTACAGATCAGTCCATTGCTACCTGTGAACTGAGACCTCAATGAACAATTTTCAGATCTGTGTTTTTCTACATTAGTCTATTGACATTATTGAGATGGCTACTTCTAAGAGTCTTTGACATGTCTGAGCACCCAGCTGGACTGAGGAGAAGACCACTGAGATGTTGACCATCTACAATGGAGTGAAGCATTACATGAAAACCAGACCATGGAACTTGACAACAACTGACATTTGAAACTGGATTGCAAGCGAGCATCAAAAATGTACATGGATCTACCAGATGGGAGTGCAGGTTTGCCATGGCTAAGATGACCTGGGATGTAGAGGAGCTCCTTTGGAGGGTCACCGAACATACCTCTCAACCTCTTATCACAAGAAATCTGGACAACGCTTAGCATAATGGGGGGACAAAGACCCAAAATTGGGGACAGAGTTTAAATATTGGTCATAAACTTTGTAAGTTGATAGAATAACAGGTTTTGTCTTAGCATCCATTTTTCTGAAGGATATGAAGTCTGAAACTCAAATGTATGTCATTATTTAGTGACTTCACTCCTCAGATCTTCCCACTGATTTATCAGAAAACCATTGATTCTATGAAAAGTAAACCAAAAATCTTCTTCTTCTTCTTCTTTCAGCTGCTCCCGTTAGGGGTCACCACAGCAGATCAACTGTTTCCATTTCTTCCTGTCCTCTGCATCTTGCTCTGTCACACTAACCACCTGCATGTCCTCTCTCTCCACATCCATAATCCTTATCTTAGGCCTTCCTCTTTTCCTGTTACCTGGCAGCTTCATCCTTAGCATCTTTTTCCCAGTATACTCTGCATCCCTCCTCAGCACATGTCCAAACCAATGTAATCTTGCCTCTCTGGCTTTGTCTCCAAACCTTCCAACCTGGGCTGACTCTCTAATATACTTATTCCTAATCCTGTCCATCCCCGTCATACCCAGTGCAAATCTTAACATCTTCAACTCTGCCACGTCAAGCTCTGACTCCTGCCTTTTTGTCAATGCCACTGTCTCCAACCCATATAACATAGCTGGTCTCACTACCCTCTTGTAGACCTTCCCTTTCACTCTTACTGGTACTCGTCTGTCACAAATCATTCCTGACACTCTTCTCCACCCTCTCCATCCTGCCTGTACTCTCTTCTTCACCTCTCTTCCACACTCCCCATTACTTTGAACTGTTGATCCCAAGTACTTTATCTCATTCACCTTCGCCACCTCTACTCCCGGCATCCTCACCATTCCTCTGTCCTCCCTCTCATTCACACACATATATTCTGTCTTAGTCCTGCTGACCTTCATTCCTCTTCTCTCTAGAGCATATCTTCACCTCTCCAGGGTCTCCTCCACCTGTTCCCTACTCTCACTACAGATCACAATGTCATCTGCAAACATCATATTCCACAGGGACTCCTGTCTGATCTCGTCTGTCAACCTGTCCATCACCATTGCGAATAAGAAAGGGCTCAGAGCTGATCCTTGATGTAATCCCATCTCCACCTTAAACGCATCTGTCACTCCCACCGCAGACCTCACCGCTGTCACACTACCCTCGTACATATCCTGTACCACTCTTACATACTTCTCTGACACTCCCGACTTCCTCATACAATACCACAACTCCTCTCTAGGCAGAAAAGTAAACCAAAAATATGAGACAAAAATCTGGACATTCTTCGAAAATCTGGACAGTTGAGAGTTATCTCGCCGAGTTGTGTTGACTGCAGGTGAATGCCTACAGTAAGTGTCATAATACTCCATATATCTGAGCATTCCTATGGAACTTAGAGATATACCCATGTCCCAGCTATATGAGATGCATGGCTTTTATAACTACTAAGTACTTGTTCTGACAATTAGCACATCTGGATAATTAAAAAAACATGATGACTGTTCTCCATATAAGTACGGGTTCTATTCTTGTGGGGTTTATTTATTTACTGCTTTTAATAATATACATAATATTGAACATTGTAGATGTACATCTGTTTTCCAACATATGACAACATCATTTCAAAAATCCACTATAGTCATGTATCACTAATGCCTATAGCACCTAAACCACTGATGACTATACATTTTATAGTTATCCCTAATACTATGACAGCATCACCTAGTCTACCTCTCTATGTATGAATACTAACTCATGAATAACTTCTTTACGCCATTCATTTTAATAAAGTGGACATTCTTAATACAGTTCCATTTGTTTAACTCAAGATAAATACCTGACCGACTGCCTATACATATCTTTTGATTTGCAACATGTGTTGATAGCTATTATTTCTGTACAACATGATGGTCTATAGCAGTTATGTTTCTGATGTTAACATATTCATATATTATCCACAGGAATATGGATACATACACAGACACATAGACACAGACACACACACACACAAACACACACACGCATGCACACAAACACTCAAGCACGAGCATGCACACACACACACATGCACACACACATGCACACACACACACACACACACACACACACACACACACACACACACACACACACACACACACACACACACACACACACACACACACACACACACACACACACACACACACACACACACACACACTGTTTGTTCAGAAGACACGTGCTGGCTGTTAGCTTGGCCTATAAAAAAGCAAGCCAGCATGTATTTATGTTGACATGTTGTGGGTTCAACTCCACATAAGGGAAACCTGTCATGATGATATATTCCTATCGTTGTGTCTTCCGCATATTGTCAAAAATTCTGCTCTATATACTTGCCTATTGATATTAATTGTTATTTTGTGCATGCTTATGAATAACTTGGTTCTTTGCTGCATGTCTACAAATATCTCCATAATCCATAATACTCTGTTAACAGCACCTCTTTAAATACAGTGTTATGTGTAAAGCTTGGAACAGAGTTATATTTCAGCCAAAAAGCTTTGTGGAATATGCTATAATTTGCTAAATTGCTTCCGAGTGTAATTTTCTCATTAATTATTAAACTCAATTCTTTTCCTTATCTTTGGAGGGAGTCAGATGGTCAGACATGCATAACAGGGATGCATAACTCATTGGATGGCGCAGTGGTGCAGCAGTAGCATTGTTGCCTTACAGCAAAAGTTCTTTGGTTCGATTCTCGGCTGGAGTGCCTTCTATGTGAAGTCTCCATGTTCTCCCTGTGTTTGTGTGAGTTTTTTCCAGGTACTTCGGTTTGCTCCCATGTTAGAAAGACATGTGTCTGGAGCATTTCTCCCTGGGCCTCTGCCAAAAATTGGCTTAGTTCCAAGTCAGACTTTCCCATTAAATAAATAACAGGGAGATACAGTGATGCATGCACTTGATTTGTGGTGTGTACTTTGCCATGAATATGTTTACATGCGGTGGTGGTGCTGCGGTAGCGTTGTTGCCTCACAGTAAGACTTTGTCTTGTTCGATTCTCAGCTAAAGCGTCTTCTGTGTGGAGACATGCGTGAATCGGCGTACCTTCGTTGAAGGATGTGCGTCAGGGCTGGCAACTCGGTACGTAAAAATCTACTGCCAATCATTAGCAGACCGGAGTTCCGCTGTTGCGACCCCTAACTGGGAAAAGCCGAGAGATACAACATGTTTACATGTAGTCCTCCAACATACATTACTGTGTCCCTGATGTACAGCACCTTGTAGTTGTCTGTTCACAGCAGCCATATGGTAAATGACACTGTCCCACTCTCTGAAGGATAAAGTTTTCATTTATTGTTACTGGTTGTAACCAATTTGCTGACAGGAATTCATTCTTGCAATTTATAAATACTCAGTACATTGTTCTTTTTTCAAATTCTACACCATGATCCATAGTAATAACCCATCCCTGCATATTCATAACCCCAAGTCTTTTCACTGCATTTTATGCTCTCAGGCAATATGTATTAGCTAGGCAGGGAGGTGTCAGGGTTACAGTACGGTAATAGCTTAGAGCTGCAGGTTTGAATCACAAGTTCTCCACTCTGTGTTCAATTTTATTCCAAGATGTAAAGTACTCTGTGTGTGTGTATGTAACATTTCAAAATGTGTATGGTGATTATGTAATGTTTTTTAGCAGAAAATTTTTTGGAACCTGATCTGTGTGATGTATGTCACTGTTATTTGAGGACTACATCATTCATAGATACTTTTCTTTTTGCATGTGACGAGGACAGGGCCGGTAACCATTCTCTGTGCATTGAGCAGATACACAGGTTGGAGGAGCAGAGGATGGAGAGATGTATGTTGCTTACTTTGTCTATTTTTTTTAAATAAAATGTATCTGATCCTTGTTACATGCCCTTATTTTTGATATTACCATGTATATTGCTTCTAATGCAGACATATCCATCAAGCATCAGTAAGTTAAGTGCAAGTTTACACACTATACCTCTGCTTACAAATATGACTGAAATACAGATATATTTAAATATCATTTAGCAGCAAGCCATGTTTTCTGAAGATATTTTTTGAAATGTAAGCCACAACCTAAATGACAGTCGGTTATCATACCTCTCAACCTCTTAGATCAAGAAATCTGGACAAACCCATAAATAATGAGGGGACAAAGTCCCAAAAATAGGGACAATTTTTAAATATTGCTCTTACAAACCTAGATCGTTGATAGAATAATAGACTTGCATTAGCATGAATTTTCTGAAGGGTATAAAATCTGAAATTCAAATGAATGTCATTATATTATGTATTCAGTCTTTAATGATTTGTTAATAATTTGCTAGAAAACCACAATTTTATGAAAAATGAACTAAAAATATGAGGCAAAAATCTGGACATTTGAGAAGTATGGATGGTTATGTGTTACTGTCACACAGATTTTTGAGGTAGATGTTTCACATACGTCTATAGTGCATTGCCTGTTGTTTATAATAAACATGCTGGTACACTTGTATGAGTAAATACAGTTCTCAGTGACTGATTTGTTGTGCATAGCCTGCTTATTACAGAATGGGTGTCGGTTGTGTCAGTGTTCACACTGTCATTGGCAGACTGTGTGGTATGTGACTCTCACTTCAACATTAGTGTCATATCTGCCTACAACACCTTTGATGCTTGGGTTAAAACATACTTGTATCCTGTGTTTGGGGATAGTTGTGCACATAAGCATTTCTTTGCAACATTTCATAATCAACAATCAGCATCACAATGTTTGCATTTTGCAGGGTAGTGATTGCTAATAAATGTAGGTGGGTCATGGATACATCTGTAGACAGGCAATAATGTCAATTTCAAGGCCCAGCTTTTCACACATCTGTCTACTAAACGGAAATGCCCCGCCTCCTCCCTACATGAGCTTTGATCACTTCAAGCCACAAGAGTCTCCCCCTACTGGTACATAAACCCTCTATACCTCCCTCAGGCACTTTCTTTCAACTCTATCAAATCTCCCTGCAATCTCCCGCTGCTTTATCCCTCTCTCTACTTCTTCCACTCCCAGAGCTATATTTGCTCAACAACACATGTAAATATCGTAAAAATAGAGTACTTCTTTCTACTCAAATTGTGCATGTAAATCATATTTCACTATCTTTTTTGGATCCAAACTAATCATGTCAAATATCAGTACAACCTTAACACTTACTTTCAGTGAATTTCTGCTTCCTATACTCAATGAAAAAGCTTAATTTTAATCTGTTCTACAGAATTGTTATGTGTTACAAGGTTGTATTTCTTTAATCGTATTTGTAAACTACTAATGCATTCTCATACCTTGCTTGCATTTCTTGTAAATCCTGTATGTAATTTTTTTTTCTTGCAAATTTAGTATGTAAACTGTTTTTCTATGTTTATTTAAACTTTAGTATGTAAACTGTTTTTCAATGCATTCTCGGAGCTTTTCTCCCCGGGCCTCTACTGAAAATAGGCCAGGTTGACCCAGTGGACTTCCCCGGTAATCAAACTGGAAATAAATAAATAAATAAATGTACAATGTATACTACATTCTCATGTGTCACAGGCCTGTGACTGTGTTTATGATTAAACATTATTATTATTTGATAGTGTTGTATTCCTTAAATTGATGTGGGGTCAGCCAATGACCATGCTGTTTGTCATATGGCTTTCATATTTTCCACATTATTGTCATCTCACATTGTCTTCATTATAACAACATTAATTGGGGGCTGTTCAATGGGCTCATTATATGCACATGAACATGGACTATCCTGTCAGACACTCAGCTGGGCAGTTTACTGAGGCAGACATCATCATCATTAAAGAATGCAGATCCCAGTACTAATGCTATGTTTTCATTTTCCAATTTTTACTTTTGTCAAATTACTGTTATGTGAATTTTGCATGGGGCGGTGTCAGGGCATTCTTCCCTTCAAATGTCAGGCTATGGGATGTGCACTTGCTTTGTGTATGCTTTCCATGCTTAATGCTAGCCATTAAACTGCTGCTCTGGTCATGCCATGATTCTCATTGGTAAGCTGTGTTATGTATGCCATTGCATGACCTTGATTAAGCTGCTCACATTGTACAATGGGTACAGTGTCCCTGAAATCTGCGACATAGGGAATGTGTCGTGCGCATGAGGAGCCATTCACTAGCAGCAATTCTGTTGAGTATAATTGTGGTACTTGCTAATGTTTGCACCATTTCATCTTGAATTATGGTTTAAATGAGATCTTCAATGTATGCTAATACACCTTCATTCTCATATTCTAATACACAGAACTCACATGTGGCTAGGATGTTAATTATTGTATCTTAGATTGCAGATGTGCACATCATTTTCAGTTTATCGTCAGCTATGATCTTCATAGGAGTGTGCGGCCTAATAGCCATCTGCTTTTCATTTTTATGTGTTTGAATACTGGCATATATCACATACAGTAGTACAGTGAACTATGGTCATAACATATTTTACTGTTTCATGAGGACTGTTTTCAGCCTGTTTATTGTGTCACAGTGGGTATTTTATGCAGACAGGTAGCATCAGGTATGCATATGTAATTTTTGTCCTGTGGTGTGATTCATCATGATAGACCATGGGACCCATGGACGATCACCAGTCAGATGTAGATAATGAATGCAATTTAGGCCACTGCCAGAGGTTTCCAATGACAATGACCATGATGATGATGAGGATGATGATTATGATGTTGATGGACCTGCATGTGTGGTCATTCCTGCTGCACCCTGGGGAGATGACACCAGGAACAACAGAGAGATGATTATTGGGAATAGATCCAGGAGGTGGTGACTGATGTGTTTTGTACACAAATGAGGGACATGATAGAGATTTTTTTTCAGGCTATGGCATGAGCTATGTGTGACTCATTAAGGGAGATAGCCTGAGAGATCATTTGGGATGTTCATCCCCATCAGGGTGGTCCTTCATGTCCACAAGTATTGTCTGTGTGCTCCAATGGTGTAATGCTGCCACCATGCTGTTTGCCATATCAGTGACTGGACTGTATATGCACTCTTGCACATTCATACCATTTACCTACCATGCTTATGTGTTACAGGTCCAAACATACAATGCAGATATCATTGTGTGGCATTTAATTATGTTTCAACGTATGCATGACACACATTAACACATTGCACTTTCCTTCCATATTCAGCTGTGCATGCATTGTGGCAGTTAAGAAGCAGCTACTGCTGCAACAATTAAACTGTAAACATGTGTATTAGTGACAGAAACACGCAGACAACACATGTTGGCATAGTGAGAGAAACACACAGGCAACACATGTTGGCATAGTGAGAGAAACACACAGACAACACATGTTGGCATAGTGAGAGAAACACACAAACAACACATGTTGGCCATAGTCCAACACTACCACACTGGTATGGTTAAGATGTGTGTACTGTTATATCATGTATATGCAACAGAAGGACATGTCCTTGCCCATATGTTTTGGATGACATTTGTTATGTTGTCCAACTGCCATGAAGTCATGTTGTGTAGCATTTGCTGGTAATGGTGATGCCATGTTGGATCATATAAAGGTATTTCATACATATGGGCAATCCTCCTTTACTGACTGTATAGACCACCAATGAAACATTCATGTATACATTCATGTATACACTGTGGTAATGATAATTTATTCAGTAACAGTACAATATGCCATGTTTGTCTATATGTCCACGTCCATTCATTATCCATATAAAATCACACCTTTTGGCAAATTGTGTACACATTCATTGATTTATGTACATGTCTCTGCACATAGTCTGATCCATTCTGAAACACAATTATACTGTTTACATGTCAGCATTCAGTGACTTGATGATGTGCTGTAATGATGCTCACAGAACTGTCCTCTGCACAGCAATGATCACGGTATGTGACATATAACTGCAGTTGTTTATTCCTCATTGGCATGACAGTATATGGGCTTGTGATGATACATAGTTCATAGTTTAGTACTAAGCTAACTGCCCTTGCAAGCCATTTTAAGCCTAGCCAATTAGCCCTTGTGAGACTCAAACTCTGCACCTTGGGTTTGTAAGGCAAATACCTTAGCCATTAAGCCACCCTCACAACCCATTCTTAGCTTGCTTACCTATGCTTGTTGATGTGACATGATTGTGCAATACTGTGTGTGTGTGTGTGTATATATATATATATATATATATATATATATATATATATATATATATATATATATATGTGTGTGTGTGTGTGATTTACACATGCCCAGTTTTGTTGACATTAGCAATACAGTCTGCCCAGGTCTGCTCATGCGAAATACATTTCCCATTTGCTTAAATGTATTTAAATATATTTTGGGTTGGCTTTAACAGCACCCTATGTGGTGTACACATGCATTTGCAATGTGTGACTTTACCTTGTTGTCCTGCTATATTGTTGTTCCTTGATGGGACATCAGGTTGTCTACCTACCTTCCATCTTTGTAGGTACATACTATATTTTGCAGATATGTTTGTCTTTGCTGCAATTATTGTCCATTCAAATGTACTAGTTGTTTTACAAGGGCAACATGTGCCAAATCTATGGCTATTGTACCTATGCATGACATCTGCACACAAGTCTCTGGCTACTGCTTGTTATACAGTCTTGTTCTCTTTATACTTGTGCGTTAACCATTGTATGTTGTTGAAATTCATGTATACAACCTGATAATGTTTATATAACTGTACTGTCAGATTTGTGAACATATATTATTCTTGCATGTCATTGGTGTGTGTATGTGTATTAATATTGTCTTCTTGTAAGTTCCAGTTGGGCCACTGAAAGTCATACATACACACCTACACCTGTGTGTTACCTCTGAAATGGCATATGCGTGCAACATGTATGCATTTGATTATACATTTGTTTGAGTTGTGTACACCTAGTTGTGTATGCAGCAGTCAGTCTGCTGTTTTGCCACACCACTGCTGTTTGTCATTGTACTTGGTTATTTGCCTTTCATATACACGGTCAGAGGTTCTGTTCTGTCATCGGCTAGAATTATCTAGCATTCCAAGATTTGCATTTGCTCATCTGTAATGTTGCTTGGCTTACACTTGCATTGCTGACAGACTACTTGGATACTTGTTTATTTATCCATTGTATACTATGATCCATATTCATTACCCTACAACACATGTACCATTGGTCATACACATCCAGGTATGACTGACACACAGTTTGCAACATATCTTAAAGAGATAAAGCATATGTAGATACATTTTTCTGCATTTCACCAAGGCTGGTATGCATCCCCACCCTGTTTGACAACTTTTCATTGGCCATGTTGTGTAGTGTGCCATCCGTATCTCTCACCTTCTCAGAGCAAGAAATCTAGACAAAGCCATAAATAATGGAGAGTCAAATGCCCAAAACTAGAGGCATTTTTTAAATATTGCTCTTACAAACATAGAAAGTTGATAGAATAACCAGTTTTACATTAATGTGAATTTTCTGAAGGATATGAAGTCTGAAACTCAAATGTCTGTCATTGTTTTCTGACTTCAATCTTTAATGATTTGCCACTGATTTGCCAGAAAAAATACAATTTTATAAAAAACAGATCAAAAAACAGACCAAAAATATAAGCAGCAATCTGGACATTCTGTGAAAATCTGTACAATTTAGAGGTATTGTGCCATCTGTGTAACTTACATGCCTTTACTGTTTTTTTTCCAACCTTTGCCTGTCATGTGTTGTGATATTTGTTGTATGGGTATACCTTCTCTGATAGCCTTCTCTTCCTCTTTCCCTACCTTTACCTTTCCTTCTGCTCTTAAAAAAAAATAAAAATGGGGTCTGTTCCCAACAACAAAGCATTGCCCATGCCCCTCTGACTTTCCCTCAGATTTTCCTATTCCAACATACCTCTTGTGTTTCTTTCTTCTTCGCCCATACCCCATATCTGCATTTCTGTCCCCCAATTTCCTTGACTGTGTGCATTATCTGTGCTCCCCACACATCTCCTGCACCTGTTGTTAGGTAATGTTTGCTGCGGCAATCTGGCAGTGATTGCACTTCACTTTTATTATTTTTTTTAATTAGAAAATCTACAGAGTCTGTCAGAATCCATAAGTGAGTCCTTACTTATTTTAATAATGACAGACTTATGGAGAAATTCTGTAGTTGTCTGTAAACTTACTGGAGAGATTCTGTTATAGATGTGGATTTTTGAATGTCAGGCTGCTTGGTTTGTGAGATTCCTTCTTTAACTTTATTAATGTTTATCACGCTTTGACAATGATTTTTCATTACTTACAGAGTACCTACAAGTGATATACAGTTCTTAATTACTACTGAAATACTTCATTGTGCTCCAAGATATTCTTGAGTTCACTGTGGCATATTCACATACTACATAGCTATCTGCAACCTTTCCACTGATATCGATGTAATGAACTGGATTCTGAACTTTATGGAATCTGGCCCAATATGAGAGAATATTATGAAAACATATGAATCAAGGTGTTCATAGGTTCATAGGTTCATAGGTTCGTACTAGGCTATCTGCCTTAGGGCATTTATAAGCCTAGCCAGAGTGTATGTGGCTTACACCACCCCTTAGGATGAGAATACTACGCCCTTTTAGGGTTTAGTTTACTATGCCTCTGTCTAGTAGTGACAAAGAGATGACCCCTGGGGTAAACCTACGATCTCCCATCCACTCGTCGAGATTTCTCTTGAATAGAGTCAGTGAGGGGCTCTGCCTAACATGGACTGGGATTCTGTTCCAGAGTGTAGGGAGCCTCTGGGTTATGAATCTGTCCCTCCAGCACGTTCTATTTATTTCTGTGTTGAGGTTTAAGTCACTTGTTCTCATGGCTCTGATGGATTTGGATTTTTTGAGGTGGAGCATGTCCATTAATTCAGGATTGGACATGGCCTTGTACGTCAGGCACAGATCACCTCTGAGTAGGTGGTATGCGACTGAATAGAGCTGGAGTTTTTTCAGTCGGGCAGCATATGACATATGTTTAAGACCCTTTATCCTCTTGGTGAGGAACTTTTGGGGTCTTTCCAACTGCTGCAGGTGTCGGGTGAGATACATCCCAAATGGGGCATTGTACTCAATCATTGGCCTGATAAGAGAAGAGTACAGGGGCACAATGACCTCTCTTGATCTAGATGTGAAACCCTTCATGATAAGGTGGGCAATATAGAAGGTCTTCCTAACCATTTTGGCAATGTGAGTGTCAAATGAGAGGTTACTGTCAACCTGGGTCCCTAGGTCCCTGATTACCTCTTCCGTACTTAATGGATTACCGCCTATGTGGTAATTTGTCGATACCTTGTTTTTCCCAAAGGGTATGACTATACATTTTTTGGCGTTTAGCTTAAGGCCATGGCTCTGGCACCAATTATCCATTTCTATGAGGCCTCTCTGAAGGATGTTTGTGTCCGCCGGAGTATCAATTATGGTGCCCAGTTTGCAGTCATCTGCGAACTTTGTCAGCCACAATCCTCCTATGTTTGCCTGTACCTCGGAAAAATAAATGCTGAACAAGAGGGGTCCCAGGCCTGAGCCCTGTGGGACACCGCTTGTGACTGGCTTAGAGTCTGACATAGCTCCAGCAACTCTGACCCTGTGGGTTCTGTCCTTGAGCCAGTTTGCAACCCATCTTGTGACATATGGGTTTACATTTAAGCTGGTGAGTTTGTCTATGATGCCCGAGTGGGGTATTGTGTCAAAGGCTTTTGCAAGGTCAAGGTAGGCTGTGTGAACTGCCTTACCCTCATCAATGGCCTTAGTGACTGTTTCAAAAAAGTCGACCAAGTTCAGAAGGCAGGATCTGCCCTTGACAAAGCCAAATTGGGTAGGATCCAATGTCTGTAGGTCCCCAATGTCTTTGTTTATGAGTTCCATAATGATCCTTTCCATAGCTTTGCAGACCAGGCTCGTCAGGCTTATGGGGCGGTAATTTACAGGGTCCGTAGAAGCACCGCCTTTGTGAAGTGGGACCACTGTTGCCGTACGCCACTCTTTGGGTACGTATCCTGTGGTAAGGCTAAGATTAAACAGCAGCCTTATGTGTGGGTTTAGTTCCTCTTGGAGTTCATGTAGCACACAGCCGGGACACCATCCGGTCCCATTGATGCTGTGTTTTTAGCTTTAGAGAGGCGGCTCTCACCTGGGCATCTGAGATGTTAGGGAGGCTACACTCTGCTGGGATAGTTATTTCTCCTTTTGGGGGGGAGGGGGAGGAGAAATTTGCACTGAACCTGTCTGCCAGAATGTTGGCAATGTCAGTGGGTTCAGTGTATTTTGTGTCATTTTGGACTAACTCTGAGCATATCTGGGAGTTTCCACCCAGGTTTCTAACATAGCTAAAGAAGGCCTTGTGATTGTCTTTTGTGTCATTTGCGATTTTTTTCTCAAAGTTGGCCTTGGATGATTTTATGAGTGATCATAGTTTTTTGCTAGTACTGATCAGAGATGCCTTTCCTTTTAGGGATTTTGCTCTGTCATGTAGTAGCTTCCTCCTTCTGTTGTAAAGTTTGTTTATGGCTGGGGTCCACCAGACCGGTCGCCTGCCTTTGGGGGAATGGGTCTTGGTTTTATTTGGGATTGCATGATCCATGCATTCTTGAAGGTGCCCATAGAAGGCATTTGCAAGGGATTCAGCAGTGTGGGTTGTGGTTTCCACTGGCCCTGGGGCCTTGAAAGATACCACTTCAGTCTTAAGAAGTGTGAAGTTTGCTTTTGAGAAGTTCTTCACTGTGGTCTTTTGTGCAGGGGGTGCTGGCCCCACGTGGATTTCCAGTGAGATTAATTTATGATCTGATCTTACCAAAGAGGGATGTACTTCCGGTGTGGAGCATTTTGTCCCCATGTTTGTGGTGATCAGGTCTAGTATATTGTCTCCTCTTGTGGGAATGGTGACTAGTTGTTCCATTGCATTTGAGTTTATGAATTCTAAGAACCTTTGGGCTAGAGTGTTGGGGCTTGAGTAATGTTCCCAGTCTATGTTTGGGTAGTTGAAGTCTCCCAAAATGATGGTATTTGGAGAGACATTCATACTCTCCAGTGTCTTCAGGAAGGCTGTGTGGGGTTCCTGAGTTTGAGAGGGTGGTCTGTAGCATGCTACAAACTGTAAGGCAGTTTTGCCTATGGTTAGTTGCACCTGGATAGTCTCCGATGTTATGTTACATGTTCTGAATGATGACCATTTAAAATTGTTTAAAAGGTAGGTTTTCAACTCAGTACAAAAGCATGGGTAAGATGTGATTACTCTGAGATGAAAAGAGAGAGATTTCCATAGCTGTGGTCCAAGTGTAGAGAAGCACGGCTTGGTATACTGAAGTTTCGTTATTGGAGTTTCAAGCAGGTGTTCATTCTGGTCTTGGCTATTAAGATTATAGGAAGATATCTTTGAGGTAACTTTAGCAGTTACTGGAGTAAAGGAATCAGAATGTAGGAGTTTAAATAACAGAAACCCTGCTAAGAGATCACTCTTTGACAAGAAGCCATTTGGCTTTTTCAGTTGTTAGATAATGGTGTTTTTGCCTGGGGACAGAGTGATAAATCGAAATATTTTAATTGAAAGGATCCTGGTAGCATTCTCATTCTTTTTTTGAAGAAGAGATAATTGGAAAACTATTTTACAGCTGTTACAGAGAAGGACCCCTTTACCTCTGGTAGGTAGGTAAGACAGGATAGGACATAAGGTGGGATATTTTCCTGGTGAAGAATAAAAAGTAATTAATTTTCTGTCAAATTTTGTCAAAGTGTATACAGAAGGTGAGGGATGAGTCCAGCCACATTACTAGGAATCTAAAATAATTCTTATTGTAAGTATTATTTATTCTTAATGCAAGTGCTGTCTACATTTTTGGTATGTGAGGAGTTGGTGAGTTTGGAAAGTCTAGGGTTTGTTCCAGAGATCATGCATTAGTCTTGGCTGAGTTAAGCAGTACATTTTTTGTCAGTAATCCAGGTAGAACGTGAGATGAATTGCACGTGTAGATGGTGTCTAAAGTCTTGAACAGAAGTGCTGGAGTAGAAGACCATATCATTTGTATATGGCAATACTAAGGGCTAATGTAAGTTGAAAGGAGGTTTGCTAATGCAAACTGAAAACAATAAAGGGTCTAGAATTGAACCCTGTGGTACTAGTTCATTTAAAGGTGCTTTGGGTGACACGGATGGTCCCGATTTGAGTGAAATGTCCTGATTAAAGGGGTAGTTGTGGACCTCTGCCCATTTCTAGCATGTGGTTTATGAGGATGGAGTAGTCTACAAGGTCAACAACTTCGAGAAGGTTGATAAAGATTGCATCTGTAAGGAGGCTTTTGTCCATATTAACTCATTCTCTCTGAACAGCAGGAGGCTGATTAATCCCTTTGTTTCCCGAGGTTTTCAATTTCAGGAAATAACTTACTTTCTGAAAGCTATTCTCCAAAACCCTCTGCTGAAAGTACACTGCATAATATTTGCAATATCTAATAAATGGCATGAGTTAAAACAAATTTCAAATATGAAAGCTTCAGGAGACTATGGGCTATACATTGGTGTCAGCATCAAAGGTCTGTCTGTATATGCTGTTTATTTTGTAGGAATAAGAAAACAAAAAATATACATTTCATGTGACAAAATTATTAGTGTTATGGTTAAACAAATTGTACCTCAGAAGACGCAAGATAGATCCGAGGTGTTAGTGGGAAAAATGTTCATCTGTTTGAGAATTTACTAGTGATATATGACATGACAATGCTGCTGTTTTATAATATTAAACTATCTATCCAAATTATACATATACCAGTTTCACACTATTTGAAAGCAATATTAAGTTACAAAGCCATGTATCTCTGATGCTAAGCATTAGTGGCAACATTATGTGCTCTAATGTTTTATAGAATGGCACCATCTGTTCAACTGTAGGTTACAGATCTTTATGAAATTAATGCAGTTATGAAAAATATAGCTAATATTCATAACTGCGTTACCAAAATCATTAATATCTTGAAATGTTTTCACATAGCCCACCATGTTTTAATGCTATTTTTACTAATACTCAGAGATGACATACACCACCCATAACATGACAGTATCATACTCCACCGATGCATTATTAATGTAAACATGTAAGATATCATATTGTTCATAACTTTTTGCACACAAATAAATCCATCTTACAAATTTCCAAATCTAATAATAACACTGGTGACTTTCTGTGCTCCAGCTATATTTCCAAAATTTGGAACACCATCCCCCAATGTATCTTATCCACTGTATGTATCTTATCCACTGTTAATCTTGCTCACTTCAAGAAACTACTCAATGAATACTTAAGTAAAAACTGGCTCTGCTCTTTCTTCATCCCTGGCTAACTCCTAAGTTTCTGCCTTCCCAATTTCCCAATCTACAACCCATCCCACTTTATGCACAACTTAATGTACAACAAATCGTCTGCCACACACTGTTCTTCTTCCCCTGCTTACAAATTTCCCATCTCTAACCCCTAATACCACTTTCACACACTGTCTCCTCCCTTACCTTTTCTACCTATCCACCTCTTTCTTCTTTACCTACTCACCTCTATTTTTCTTCTTCACCATCCCTATACCACTCCATTTTCTGGAATATTTGTAACTCTTATCCACCTATGTTAGTTGCTATTCTGTCCTCTTGACCATTCTGATGTAAGCCTATTTAGATGGAAAGATTTCACTATTCGCAGATGAAGTCTGTAAATTAATATACAAGATACATTTGATTCCTCAGTATGTAAAAGAATCCATCATTTAACCCTGGTGAAATCTGAAATTATAACTTATGCCATTTCTATGAATATTCCCAATATAAATGTAATATTACTGTGAAGGCTGCCAGCCCAGCTAGCTAGAATTTTGTAAATAATTCTGTCAGTTGTAAATAGTAATATGATTTGTATGCTTGCCTTACAAATGTGAGAAAACTATATGTTCTGTCCTGAGCTTCAAGAATGTAACCACAGTGCACCCTGCTGGAAAATAGCAGAAATGTGTATAAACTACATGCCTATGCAAATGTATGTGTTGATGGTAAAGGCTGGAATATACAGAGTTAACTTGCAAACTCTAAGAAAATAAATAAAGAGTTTTGCAACGTGCTGTAAAGTTAGTTTATCTCAGCTAACAGACAGGATGTCTAGTACTAGGGGTTTCTTTCTATTTTCTTGAGACAGAGATAATTACTAGGTTTCATATGTAAAATGTTTTTGTATTGCTCTGCGGCTTCCTAGCAGCTGTACATCTGAAAGATAAGTATTTTTAACAGGCATGTTAAATTCTGTTGGTATCTGTTTAGCCTGGGAACTAGAGGCAGGTGTCAAATAGTGATATCATCTAGCTAATCCAGCAGTTTTGTCTTTTTGGCTTTTCTCGGTTAGGGGTCGCCACAGTGGAACTCCAGTCTGCTAATGATTGGCAGTAGATTTTTATGGTGCTGAGTTGCCAGCCCGACTCCCAGCCTACAGCGAAGGCATGCCTATTCACGCATGTCTTTCGGTGGCCACTCGATTGCGGGGAGAACATGCAGTCTCCGCACAAAAGGCACTCCAGTCGAGAACTGAACAGGAGAACCTCTTGCTGTGATGCAACAATGCTACCTTTGTACCACCACGGCTTTTGTCTAGCTAACCCAGTAGTAATATGTATTATTAATTTAAGAACTATGTCAGAGAGAAAGTCTTTGCATTTTGTATTTGTCTCTGGATCTGAACACATCCATCTACAGCACTTCTCATCTGCATTTGCATTGCTCTGTAAGTAAGACTTAGATCATAGTATCTCTCTTAGATATAGATAGGAAAATAGTAAGATCAGTCTAGACACTTTCTGCATTTGTGTAGGACTGTCCTGCAATGCTGTTTTGAAATATTTCCTGTGATTCTGAACTCTGTTGCCACTGTATTGAGTTATTGAGTATTGTCTTGTTCTGTTATTATTTATTATTAAATATATTTAAACCTTCTAATTGTGGCTGGTTTTGTTTAGAGATATTTAAGCTCTTAGAGTACTTGCATATGTATTTGGTGACACTGTATAGGCCACTCATAAATAGCCTTAGTCTTGGACACACTTACCATTTGGATAACAGTAACATTACACAGTATAATTGGTCACCCTTTGTAAGGGCCTTATAGTAGCTGATAAGTAGTGGTTGGTGGCAGCTGATACTACCTTATAGTCTGGGCAGAAGGGGGCATAGCTGGTAAACCTGTGCCAGCCTTCCCCAGGAGTGTCTGTATGTTTGTATATAAATAAAATCTCAAATGTGTGTGTCAGCTACTAGGGTAGGAACACAAAGCACTGGTTGGACAGAGAGGGTGCTGGAGGATTTGGCTTGACCACTCAGCTGAGATCTTAACCCTATAGCTGTGCCAGTGGGGAGTCTTATTGTGATCTGGAGAGAGAGAGAGCAGGGAAGAAACCAGCCCCAGACTGACTGTGATTTCTGTGTACTCTTAAGGGAAATTGTACTTTACTGTGTGTGAACTTGTGATCCTCCCAATGTGCACATCCTTCACTGGTGTTAGTGGTTAGGTTTAAGGCTTCTTGATTACTGGGCCAGTGCAGGGGCATCACATATTAATTGGTTGGCAGTGGTGGGATAGCCACATCACATATTAATTGGTTGATAGTGGTGAGTTAGCCACATCACATATTAATTGGCTTGTAGTGGTGTGGATAGTGAATTATGTAGCTTGTGTACAATGATTACTGAAGGTGCTTGTACCCTTAATCAGCTATGTACTGAACATTCAGAGTTTATATCACAGTTGTTTTATTTTTTTGTTAGCTTAGTTATTCAGGGAGAGTGGGCAAGCATTTCAGCAAAGGAATATGGCAAGCTAACAAGAAGCCAGTTGGCTATGTGCCAGGCTAAAGAACTGGTGCATGCCAACTTGACTAAGGCAGACATGAGTGCAGCTTTAGTCACAGCTGCATCAGACAATAGCTACCAGGAAGACAATCAGACTGGCCAAGGGGATGTACAACACTCAGAGAATGGACAGCTCAATCTTCCCACAGAGGACTTAAAATCCATCTGGAGTTAAAGAGACTTGAGCTAGAGGCCAAACATTTGAAAATAGAGGCAGCAGAGAGACTGAGGCATCTAGAGACTGAGTAAAATGAGAAACTGCTATGCCTGGAAGCTGAGGAGAAGGAGAGGCAGAGGCAACATGATAAGGAGATGCTGACTCTTCACCAGACTCATGGAGTTAATGGGAAGGGGGTAACCAAACCTCAGAAGCAACAAAGGTCAGCAAATTTCTTCCACAATTCACAGAGGGGGATAATTTTGACAGTTTCATTCATATGTTTGAGAGGGTATGTAACAGTATGATATTGACCAAGGGCTCTGGGTATGGTTCCTGACCACCTTACTCCATGGTAAAGCTGTAACTCTTCTTTCCAAGCTGTCTGATAATGACTGTTTAAATTATAATGTTGTAAAGAACTATTTGCTAGAATTTTTTAAGTTAACAACTGAAGCTTAGAGAAAAAATAGTTTTGTTAGCATAGATGCAAGGCAGATGAAAGTGTGTGTGAATACGTTGCTGAACTAAGCACTTATTCCATAGGTGGGTGAGTGGAGGTCAGATCACCACTTTTGAAAGGCTGGCAGATCTGTTGGTGAGGGAATAAGCCCTTAGCACTTTGCCTGAGGACATGAGGATCTGGTTAGCTGATAGACAATGCCTTACTGTAGATGAGTTGGGAAAGAAGGGGGACCTATACCTAACAATCAGGGCATCACTGCACAGGAAAGGGACACCCAGTGCTGCTCATGGGTCTAAGGGAACCCATGCTGGACAGCCCAGACTGCTGCAACAGAATCTGCCAGTAGCAGGGGAAGACACTAGTCCAGGTACACGTCCAGGACCCAGGGTTAAATGTTTTAAATGAAACCAGTGGGACCATGTAGCATATATATATATGTCCACAGAGGCAAGGTAGGGAACAAAAGGTGGGAGATCCAGTAAGTGGGAATCACAAAATGTCAATAGTAGGTTGTCTCAAGACAACAAGGGTACCAAACTACCATCCTGCAGATGTCCTGAAAGGGAATGATTTTGATAATGCAATACCGTGTGTTCATGCAGTTACACACATTCATGCTTGGAGACAAGTATGTGGGTTTGGTAGCCTGGGGGAGACCCAGACAGACCGTACACTTGCAGCCAGTACTGGTGAGGTGGTTATTTCATGGAGGGAGCTACCCTGTAGCAGTGAAACTCAAGGTAAGCCACAGCTGCTTGTGGGTACTGATGTGTCCTTGGACAGAGTGACTGAAAAGGCAGAGGTGAGTAGTAGTAGTACCCAGGCTGACAGTGAGGCACTGCTGTCAGAGGATACCAGACTTCCCATGGAAAGGGAGCTGGGAAGGCTTACAAAGAGAGAGTTGAGACAGGCTCAGCTCGCAGACTCTACATTACAAGGCCTGAGGGAGGTAGCTAGTGAGGCACCTGATTCTCAAGGGAAGGGGGAACCTGTATATTGGGACAAAGGTTTATTGTACAGAGAGTGGATTCCTGAGGGAGGACTAGAGTGTGAGAAAATACAGCAGTTGGTAGTGCCCAGAGCCTACCAATTGGCACTTCTAGCCATACCCCATTATATTCCCTTTGCAGGTCATATGGGCATAAAACATGCAAACAGACATATTATGCAGAACTTATATTGGCCTGGGATTTACAGAGATGTAACAGGGTACTGCAAGACCTGTGAGTCGTGCCAAAAAGTAGGCAAGGCAGGAGGCAAGGTTAAGGCTCTTTTGATGCCTTTGCCTGTAATTGAGGAGCCATTTCAGAGGGTAGCTATGGATATTGTGGGGCCTATGACTACCCCAAGTTCCACAGGGAAAAAGTATATCCTAGTGGTAGTAGATTATGTTGCCAAATACACAAAAGCAGTAGCTCTGTCCTCCATTGAGGCAGACAAGGTGGCAAATGCTTTGTTAGAGATTTTCAGCAGGGTAGGCTTCCCAAAGGAAATACTAACTGACAGAGGTCCCAATATCATGTCAGACCTGCTGGCTTGTCTGTGGAAGTACAGTGGGGTGAAGCACATAAAGACCACCCCTACCATCCCCAGACTAATGGTCTTGTTGAGACGTTAAACTCTACACTCAAGACCATGCTACGGGCATTTGGAGACCAATTTAAGAGGGACTGGGACAAATATTTGCCCCATCTGTTGTTTGCTTACAGAGAGGTTCCCCAGGAATCCACAGGTTTTTCACCCTTTGAGTTGTTGTATGGTCATAGGGTGAGGAGACCTCTAGATTTAATTCGAGATGAGTGGGAGGGTAACTGTGAATCCCAGAAGGAGTCTTTTGTGGCATATGTCCTAAACCTCAGGACAAGGCTCAGGAAACTCATGGGCTTGGCCCAGGAGAACCTGGCAGAAGCCCAACAGCAGTAAAAGGTATGGTATGACAGGAATGCTCGAGCTAGACAGTATGCTGTAGGGCAGCAGGTAATGATTCTCATTCCTGTCAGACACAACAAGCTGCAAGCAGCTTGGGATGGACCCTACAAGGTGGTAAGGAAGGCAGTGATGTTAACTACATGGTAGAACTGCTAGGCAGGAGCACAAATTGTATCGTGTTAACATGATGAAAGCTTACCATGATAGGGAGGCCCTGGTGCTGAGTATTTGCAGTGGATTGCAGGAAGAGTCTGAGGGGGATCTGGTAACTAATCTCCTCAGTGAGGCTCAGACTGACACCTCAGTGGAAGGGGTAGCAATGTCTCAGCAGCTATCCCCTACCCAGGTTCAAGAAATCTGAGCAGTGTTACAGGAGTTTGGGGACATGTTCACTGGGAAACTAGAGTGCACCCAGAGAGTCAAACAGACTCTGAGGGAGGAGATACAGGAAATGTTGGAACTGGGGGTAATTCAGGAGTTCAGCAGTCTCTGGGCCTCCCCAGTAGTGCTGCAACCAAAGAAGGATGGCAGCACCAGGTTCTGTGTGGAGTATAAGAAATTAAACAGTCACATAGAGTCAGATGCTTACCCCATGCCTAGGACAGATAAAGCTCTAGAGCAGCTGGGTGGGGCTAAGTATCTTACTACCATTGATCTTAACCAACGGTTACTGGCAGGTGCCCTTGACTCTCAGTGCTACAGAGAGGTCAGTCTTCATGACTCCTTTTGGCTTGTATGAGCTGTATTTTGGGATAAAAAATGCCCCAGCGACTTTTCAGAGGCTGGTAGATCATATTGTTCAAGAGTAGGAGATTTTGCCCATGCTTACCTAGATGATATTACCATCTACACCCATTCCTGGCAAGAGCAACTTCAACATGTCAGGGAGGTGCTGGGCAGACTACAGAGGGTAGGGGTGACCATTAAGCCCAGCAAATGTCAGGTGGGTATGGCAGAGGTCTCCTAAATGGGACATAGAGTGGGGAGTGGTAAGATCAGGCCAGAACCAGCCAAAGTGGAAGCCATTCAGACATGGCCTGATCCTGTTACCAAAAAGAAGGTGATGGTATTTTTAGGGACAGCAGGGTACTACAGAAAGTTCGTCCCCAGTTATAGTACCATGGCTGCTCCCCTCACAGGCATGACATGGAAACACAGGCCACATAAGGTAGTGTGGACTCCAGCATGTAAACAGGCATTCCAGAAGCTTAAAGGAGCTTTGGGAGTATCCCCTGTGTTAGCCAGGCCAGATTACAGCAAATAATTTGTTGTGCAGATGGATGCTTCAAACCGTGGGGTGGAGGCTGTACTTAGCCAGATTTCTTCAGAGGGAGAAGAGCACTCAGTGGTTTATTTCAGTCATAGGCTCCAACCCAGGGGGGAATGCTGTGCAGCTGTAGAAAAGGAATGCCTAGTCATTGTATGAGCACTGCAGAAACTTCAGCCTTATCTGTATGGAAGGAAATTCACTGTTGTTACAGACCACAATCCCCTAACATGGCTACATTGAGCCAGCTAGCAAAATGCCAAGTTACTAAGGTGAAGCCTAGGGTTGCAAGTATATGATATGAGACTGCAACACCGCAGTGGGGTTAGCAATGTCAACACAGATGGGCTCTCAAGACAGGGAATGGAGTAAGGTATTCCCAGATAGGCTCAACCTTCTCATGCAACATTTCTCATGGGCCACTTGAAAAGCTAGCTTGAGCTTTCAAGAGAGGGGAGAATTGTGAAGGCTGCCACCCCAGCCAGCTAGAATTTTGTAAATAATTCTATGTCATTTATAAATAATAATATGATTTGTATGCTTGCTTTACAAATGTGAGAAAACTATATGTTCTATACTGAGCTTCAAGAATGTAGCCACAGTGCAACCTGCTGGAAAAGAGCAGAAATGTGTATAAACTACATGCCTATGCAAATGTATGTGTTGATGGCAAAGGCTGGAATGTACAGAGTTAACTTCCAAACTCTAAGAAAACAAGTAAAGAGTTTTACAATGTGCTAAAGTTAGTTAATCTCAGCTAAGAGACATGATGTCTAGTGCTAGGGGTTTCTTTCTATTGTCTTGAGACAGAGATAATACTAGATTTCACATGTAAAGTGTTTTTGTATTGCTTTGTGGCTTCCTAGCAGCGGTACATCTGAAAGATAAGTATTTTTAACAGAGCTATGTTAAATTCTTTTGGTATCTGTTTAGCCTGGGAACTAGAGGCAGGTGTCAAATAGTGATGTCATCTAGCTAACCCAGCAGTAATGTGTATTATTAATTTAAGAACTATTTCAGACTCTTCATAATTTTATTTTGTTATCATTTGTCTGTCATTAAAAATCTTTAATTTACTCCAGGTGCAGGGTTTCTTTTTTCCAGCTTTTGCTCTGGCTAGTATTACACATGCTATATTCCATCTACCATACTTATGTATTTCAGTGAACAGTTGTATGTTAGCTTCTTATTTAACTAGTTTTTTGTAATCTTGTATTTTTTCTTTGTTGTATTTACCTTGTTTAACTTCCTGCTTCATATTTACTTTGTATAACTTTATTATGTACTTATCAGTTGTAAATCATTTTAATCCTTTGTTATCTATTATGTTTTACTTCTGGAGCTTTTTTCTCCATGGGTCTCCACTGAAAATGGGCTTTCAGCCCAGTTGGACATTACCCAGTAACAAATGTAAATAAATAAATAAATAAAGTCTGTGCCTTTTATATTTGTCTCTGGAGCTGAACACATCCATCTTCAGCACTTGCATTTGCTTTACTCTGTAAGTAAGAGTTAGATCATAGTAGCTCTCTTAGAGATAGATAGGAAAATAGTAAGATCAGTCTAGATGCTTTCTGTATTTATGTGAGACTGTCCTGCAATGTTGTTCTGAAGTATTTCCGGTAATTCTGAACTCTATTGTCACTGTATTGAATTATTGAATATTGTCTTGTTCTGTTATTGTTTATTATTAAATATATTTAAACCTTTTAATTGTGGCTGGTTTTGTTTAGAGATAGTTAAGTTCTTAAAGTACTTGCATATGTATTTGGTGACACTGTATAGGCCACTCCTAAATTGCCTTACAAGTTCTGGTTACACTTACCATTTGGATAATAGTAACATTACACAGTAGAATTGGCCACCCTTTGTAAGGGCCTTATAGTAGCTAATAAGTAGTTGTCTGTGGCAGCTAGACTACCTTATAGTCTGGGCAGAGGGGGGCATAGCTAGTAAGCCTGTGCCAGACTTCCCCAAGAGTGTCTGTGTGTGTTTCTGTATAAATCAAATCTCAACTATGTGTGTCAGCTACATGGGCAGGTACATGAAGCACTGGTTGGACAGAGAGGGTGCTGGAGGTTTTGGCTTGACCATTCGGCTGAGTACTTAACCCTATAGCTGTGCCAGTGAGGAGTCTTACTGGGAATCTGGAGAGAGAGTGAGGAAACCAGCCCCAGATAGACTGTGATCTCTGTGTGCTCTTAAGGGAAATTGTACTTTACTGTGTGTGTACATGTCATCCTCCCAATGTGCACGTCCCCTCAATGGTGTTAGTGGTAAGGAATGAGGCTCCCTGATTACGAGGACCATGCAGGGGCATCACAGTTACTATTACTGTTCTTCTCTTGTACATTTTGTATAATTGTATTGCCTTATCTATATTGTATTGTTGTATCATCATTGTATTATTACTTTATTGTTAGAGGTTAAGTATTCTGGAGCTTTTCTCCCTGGGCCTTTGCTGAAAATGGGCACTTTTCCCAGTAGGACTTTCCTGCTAAATGAATGTTAAATAAATAAATAAACACTCCTTAATAACTCTAGCTCTGCACATTCCATACTGACAATTTCACTCTGTGGGCTTAGCAAATGCTGTTACCTTGTAAATACCAACCTGCTGCCTTAGGTTTAGGTAAGCATCAGTACCAGGACTTAGAGATTAGACTTTAAAAATGATGATAATTATACTGCTATAAAGGAGAGTATATTATTACAGGATGTACAGGAACTCTGCTTTCTTGATAGGTATAATCTTGTAGAAAGCAATTAATTAAGGACTATTTTATCTGAGCTTGGACAGAAATGTGAAATATTGGTAGGTTTAGCTTGATTGGGTAAGAGTTTGACTAAGACTATCATAGTATTTTGTGTGCTGCATAGGATGAAAATATGTAAAAGTGAGATAGTGCTAATGTTTCTACTGTGCTATAAAAAACATGGGTGCACATTGCTTGTACCTATTGGTGTATCTATGGGTATTCAGTCAAAGAGTAGTAGAAGATCTTTTTCTTTAATTAGTTTTAAAACAAAAGGAAGAGATAAAAGGTGGGAGCATTGCTGTATTATCTGAAGAGTGAGAGTTGTATGAATGAGAGTATAGTGAATTCTTAAAGGAAGTTTGCAGGGTTGAAGTGGGTACAGAAGGCACTTGATGAGTGTGTGTCTCACCAAGTTGGGTGATTAACATAGTTCTAGAAAAGTTTTGTTTATATTAGTGAAACTGTTTAGACAAGAAGAACAGGAGTGTTTCTCCCTTGGCCTCCATTGAAAATTGGCTTTGTTTCAAGTCGGACTTTCCCAGTAAAGAAATGTTATATAAGTAAAGAAAGAAAACTTAGATCAGTGTCTTCATATTAATTGTTTTGCATTGCTACATAAATGAGTGCACTGTAAACGTTTATTTGGTAGTGGGGTGGGAGGCTGTGTTTCTATACATGCCAAGAAAGGCATTATCTTTATGTTTTTGAATGGCATTAAGCTCACGTGTAAACTAGGTACAGTTGTTTATTTTATATAGCCAAGTAATCAATTAAAAAAATCTGTGTTTTGTATATTTTGCAATATATTGGTAAGATACGTGCATTGATATCCTTGTTCATGCTAGTCAGTTGCTTGCCGTATATACAAATAGGGATGGCTCATATTGAGCTGTTTGGTTAGCTTTTACATACCTACATCAACTTTATTACAAGCTGAGATAAGTACAAACTTGCAGTGTTATAAGACAGTACTGCATTTTCTTTTTTCTTTTTTATTGTTTCATTGAATATTGTGTTAAAAACAGCACTGCATTTATCTGCTTATTTATTTGTTCATAGAAAATTGTGAGCTCTCTCTGTGTCTGCAGTTAATGGGATTATTCTTCTCACTTCATTGATATTCGGTGTACAAGTCTTAGCCTAGAGGGTTTCTCTGTGCCTTAAAGTCTTAGTCCCTTATCTCTGAAATTATTTCTGATGAATAGTTGCATACTTGAACTGTTTGGTTAGCTTTTACATACCTACATCAACTTTATTACAAGCTGAGGTAAGTACAAACTTGCAGTGTTATAAGATAGTACTGCATTTTATTTTCTCTGTTTTATTGTTTCATTGAATATTGTGTTAAAATAGTACTGCATTTATCTGCTTATTTATTTGTTCACTGAAAATTGTGAGCTCTCTCTGTGTCTGCAGTTAGTAGGTTTATTCTTCTCACTTCATTGATTTCAGGTGTAGAAGTCTAAGCCTAGAGGGTTTCTCTGTGCCTTAAAGTCTTAGTCCCTTATCTCTGAAATTATTTCTGCTGAATAGTTGCATACTTGAGCTGTTTGGATAGCTTTTACATACCTACATCAACTTTATTACAAGCTGAGATAAGTACAAACTTGCAGTGTTATAAGATAGTACTGCATTTTATTTTTTCTGTTTTATTGTTTCATTGAATATTGTGTTAAAAATAGTACTGCATTTATCTGCTTATTTATTTGTTCACTTAAAATTGTGAGCTCTCTCTGTATCTACAGTTAGTGGGTTTATTCTTCTCACTTTATTGATATTCAGAGCTGAAGTCTTAGCCTAGAGGGATTCTCTGTGCATTAAAGTCTTAGGCCCTTATCTCTGAAATTATTTCTGCTGAATAGTTGCATACTTGAGTTGTTTGGTTAGCTTTTACATACCTACATCAACTTTATTACAAGCTGAGATAAGTACAAACTTGCAGTGTTATAAGATACTACTGCATTTTATTTTCTCTGTTTTATTGTTTCATTGAATATTGTATTAAAATAGTACTCCAATATTCGGCATAGAAGTCTTAGCCTAGATTGTTTCTCTTTGCCTTAAAGTCTTAGTCCCTTATCTTTGAAATTATTTCTGCTGAATAGTTGCATACTTGAGATGTTTGGTTAGCTTTTACATAACTACATCAACTTTATTAAAAGCTGAGATAAGTACAAACCTGCAGTGTTATAAGATAGTACTGCATTTTATTTTTTCTGTTTTGTTTCATTGAATATTTTGGTAAAAATAGTAGTGCATTTATCTGCTTATTTATTTGTTCACTTAAAATTGTGAGCTCTCTATTTGTCTGCATTTAGTGGGTTTATTCGTCTCACTTCATTGATATTCGGTGTAGAAGTCTTAGCCTAGAGGGCTTCTCTGTGCCTTAAAGTCTTAGTCCCTTATCTCTGAAATTATTTCTGCTGAATAGTTGCATACTTGAACTGTTTGGTTAGTTTTTACATACCAACATTAACTTTATTACAAGCTGAGATAAGTACAAACTTATTACCAAAGAACCAAGATGAACCTCAACACCAAGGAATGAAGAACGAGGTCGGACCCAAATTGGAATTTATTGCGAACACCACGAACATAAAAAACAAACAGCAGCTCAACACAGCAGCTCAACAGCTCAACAGAGTCGATTAACCTAGGTTTCGTCCTATGTGTACTTCTTCAGAATAAAAAAGTTAACCAAGAAGTTCACTTAAATAAGGCTAAACATCAACCCCACCCATGTCATTAACCAATCAATTATCTAATCTAACAACAATAAAAATGAAAATAAGTTAAAAAGACAAACACAATCATATAAAATATATGTATAAATGTGTAAAAATTTAAATATATGTAGTATTAGCAATAGATACTATTTATACATACATATAACTTGAACCAAAAATGATAAACTACATTCCGTATACAATCAAATACATCAAAAAATTAGCCCAAAATATGTTTGAGCTTGAGAACAGGCTTGATTGTGCAACAATCATTTAGCCCTGGATGACAATGTGCATCCAATCTAAGTTGCCATCTAAGCTCACATAAATCTAAGTGCACCTCTAAAGTTCTACCCTGTGAATCATACCTGATTTGTTGCAGTATACAAAATTTAAAAGAATGGTCTAAACAAGTAGAAATGTGCCTGGCTAATGCATTGGTTAATTTTAGATGTTTTATGTCTAATAAGTGCTCTCTAACCCTTTCTCTAAAATACCGGCAAGTTTTTCCCACATAAAAAGCAGGGCATACTTGACACTTGGCCAAATAGACAACATTCTTGGTATTACAATCAAAGTGTCCTGTGATATAAATACGATGTTGATTAAAAGTTAGAATGCTGCCTGATGTCAGTATATGTTCACAAATGGTACATCTCTCACATTTAAAATTGCCAAATACCCTGCTATTACATTGACTTGGTGATAGAGAACATCTTTCAAAAATCTCTTTTAAGGATGTATCCTTCCTATATATAAACTTAGGTGCCAAGGCCATTTTTGCTACTATATTTTTATCCATTTGCAAAATACCCCAATTTTTGTTAACCATACCTGTTATATATTCAGAATCAAAATTGTAAGTTAAAATATAATACAGTGGATGTTCATCTAGACTTCCTAGATTTCCTAAATTAACAGATGTAATACTATACTCGTCAATTTTAAGAATGGGAATGTAAAAACCAGTATCCCTTTTATATTTGACCTCCTTGAACAATTCTGAACATAATTCCTTTGGATATCCTCTGTTTAAAAACAAAGTAATCATAAAATTCAATTATTTTACGAAATCCTCCTCCTCGCTAACCATTCTGGCAGCTCTCACCATTTGGCCCTTTACTATAGCTCTTTTTTGGTGCCTTGGATGCCAGCTACTATATTGGAGGTATGAATTTGAAAAAGTGGATTTTCTGTATATGTTAGATTTTATCATTTGTAATGTCTTATCAAAGGTTAATCTGACATCCAAGTATGTGATATTATTCATATCAAAATCATAGGTAAATCTTAGGAACCAAACTGAATTATTAATGTATTCTAAAAAAGCATCTAAGACAACTCGCTCACCTTCCCATATAATAAATATGTCGTCAAGGTAACGCGTGTATAATTTAATGTACTGTCTGAATTCACTGGTAAAAACATAATTTTGCTCCCAATATGCCATGATATAATTGGCATAAATTGGGGCACAAGCAGCACCCATAGCTACACCAGTGTGTTGCTTAAATAGGTGCCCTTCAAAAAATATAAAATTATTTTTCAAAACTGCTTCCATAAGTTTGACAAAAACATTAATCTTATCTTGTTCGAAATTACCTGTCACCAGCAATTGTTCCTCTAACCATGTGAGGCCGATATCGTGGGGAATAACTGAGAACAAATTACACACATCTATGGTAAGAAAGCTCAATTGACTATTATACTTAAATTTTTTAACCCTTTCCAAAAAATCCCAAGAGTCCTTTGTTATGTATGGGAAAGCATTTAATCCTTGTTTCATATGATGATCTAAAAATTGACTTATGAAACAAGTTTTGCACCTCTTGCCATCTACAATAGGTCTGAATTTAACATTATCCAACCCTTTATGTATCTTGGGTATTCCAAAAATTCCACAAATTACTGGGTATGGGTTACACATAAATTCATACTCAACTTCATTTAATTCCCCTTGAAACAACATGTCTTCTAACATGAGGTCCAATTTTTTAAAAGCAATATTGATTTCATTAATACCGGTTTCTACGTAATTGTCATTTATAAGCATAGTCATCATAATATTACTGTAATCATTGTTATCAACTATGACAACCCCATTGCCTTTATCAGGCTTCATTATACGTATATTGTCAACCTTTTTTAATTTATTCAGCAATGTGCACTCAAACTCTGTTAAATTTAGACATGGTTGTCTTATAGTTTTCTTATAGTAATCCCTAATGTCAAGTTCACACACTTTTTCAAAAGTAGCTATAACAGGGTTGAGCCCTATCCCAGCTCTATCCTAGTCTAGTCTTATTAACTCATCCTGTCTAATACAGAGACAACATCTGAGTAGGCATACCCACTTAGGCCCTGAACTTGTCTGACTGAAGACTGCTGAAACAGGGCTCAGTTCTGAGGATTTTTACTGGTTAATTGGGTAATTTGTTTAAGTTAGTTTGCTTGTTTTCTATTGTTATATAAAAAAAAGAACATTTGCACTTTATCTGCTTTTACTGTATTTGTGCTTCTTCCTATTTTATTACCTTATTTTGCTTTTGCCTCTTCTTAAATATACTCATTTGTGTTTATTCTGCTACATGTATTATTGCTTGGTAGTAGCCTGATTAAATTGTAACTGTTATTCTAAGTCTATTGGTTAAAGCACTTGGGCTTCAAACCACTTGTTTTACATTAAGAAGGTTTGTGGTCTGCAGTGTTGTGGCAGAACAGGTAGCTTACATCCTTCTAAGTTGGGAATTGCTGATTGAAGGCTCAGTGTATGTTATTCTAAAAGTGTATTAGTTCTGGTTTTAGCACTTGGGCTCCTGACCAGTTATTTTACATTAAGAAGGTTTGTGGTCTGCACTCTTGTGGGAGGAGAGGCTAGATTATACCCTTCTGAGCTGGAAATTTCTGGTCAAAGGCTTACTGTGCCTGCTTATTTGAACTGTTTTTCTGATATTGGTGCACCTTGTCATCTGTAGCATAGACTAGATTCAGGCCTGCTGAATCTAGCTTTGTTTGTATAACTTGAGCACTAATCCAGGCCATCTTTTATGGAGAAGGTTCCCCTGCACCCTAGTGGCAGGGGGGTGTGGTTAGAACTTGTCTGATTGAAGACTGCTGGAACAGGGCTCAGTTCTGAGTTTTTTTACTGGTTAATTGGGTAATTTGTTTAAATCAGTTTGCAGGTTTTCTATTGTTATAAAAAAATTGCACTTTATTCATCTGCTTTTACTGTGATTGTGTTTCTTCCCACTTTATTACCTTATGTTGCTTGTGCTTCTTCTTAAAAGTACTCAATTGTATTATTCTGCTGCAGTTATTACTGCTTGGTAGTAGCCTGATTAAATTGTAACTGTTATTCTAAACCTTTTGGTTTAAGCACTTGGGCTTCAGACCAGTTGTTTTACATTAAGAAGGTTTGTGGAATGCATTGTTGTGACAGGACAGGTAGCTTACATCCTTTTAAATTGAGAATTGCTGATTGAAGGCTCACTGTCTGTTATTCTAAAACCGCATTAGTTCTGGTTTAAGCACTTGGGCTTCAGGCCAGTTATTTTACATTAAGAAGGTTTGTGGTCTGCACTCTTGTGGGAGGAGAGGCTAGATTCTGCCCTTCTGAGCTGGGAATTTCTGGTTAAAGGCTTATTGTGCCTGCTTATTTGAACTGTTTTTTTCTGAAATTTGTGCACCTTGTTTGCTGTAGACCAGAAGTTAGTAGTTTATTGGCCATTTTGGACTAATTTCTATCTCTTTCATTTCCCTGCTATAAAAACCACATTTGCGCATTTTTGCTCTTGTATTCAGCTCAGCAAGTGCCTGCCAGGTGTTCTGCAGAGTTCTACAACAGCAGAGAGACAAAAATTTGGAATGATTAAGTATCTTTTCTGCATTTTCTTTCTGTCTTTAACTAATTCCACCTAAACGCCATTTTTTAGCGTTTCTGTGATTTAAAAGCTTGTTTCTGCTACATATTGTACTTATTTGCTGCCTGCACATGAACTAAGTAATTTATGTGTTTAAATAATCTGTTTAACTGTTGTAGGCTACACACTAAAGTACGATAGCCATTTCTGTGCATTTAAAGTGGGTTTTTTTTATTGTATCTGCTTTATTTTCTGAAAAAAAAATACTTGTTTCCTGCCTTTCTGAACTAGTATAGTCCAGTTTTCAGGTTGTTGCAGAATTCAGGGCTGTGTTTCAAGTTTCTGTGTTGCCGATACCTTACTTGGATAGAAGGAAGTTTCTCTATTCACCTGTGAGAGAGGGGAGGTTTGAGCAGCCTATCTGTCCCTGGAGGAGTGGTTTCAGTCCAGAAGTGAGTAGTTTATTGGACATTTTGGGCTAATTTCTATCTCTTTCATTTCCCTGCTATAAAAACTGCATTTGTGCAGTTTTGCGCACCAGGCAGCACCGGTTACCTAGGGTTAAACTATTCCTGACTCCAAAAAGTCTACTCTTCAATTTTTCCCTTGGAACTAGACAAACTTTCAACGTAAGCACTCAAACCATTCATTTCACAGCCCAGCATTTGCTCAAAACACATAGCAAGCACTAATTAAAGCTAACATTAGACCCCCCCTATACTGTCCAGAAACACAAGGCTCTCTATTTGTCCCTACCAGCCAATCAGTAAAACAGCTTACTTTACCTATTCAGGCATGTCCAAAGGGCAGTTTCAGGTGTACTCTCCAGTCCAACTGGCAAATCTGGGCATTTTGAGGCAATGTTACAACTGCCTCATGTGCACAGACAACCCTCTCCTCCTACCACCAAACACTAATATATGAGAGAGATGCAATTATACAGCCAAACTGGAGGCAAAGCTCTCTCAACCCAAGACTGGAACTGACAGTCAAGAGGAGAAGGAAAATACTTGCAACACACCACCAGCCTCACATAGACCTACTAAACCAACACCAGCAAATAACGCACATAAATACATGAAAATATACTATGAGGCTCTAAATAAAAATCTGCAAAAGCAACAGAGACCTCCAAAGCAGACACCCAAACAACCTCCACACCCAATCACAAACCATGAAACACACACTTCACATAATCAGTGTGCCATGCAATCACAGCCCTTAAGGCAAAATAACATACCCAACACACTAGTAATAGGCGACTCTATAATCAGGCACACTGATGTCCCACTAACTAGGCTGGACAAGGAGATGGTTACAGTTAGCTGCCTGTCAGGCGCCAGGATCTGCCACATAACACAAGCACTCAGATCGCTCCAGAACAAGTACAAATATGACTCTGTCATTGTCCATGTTGGTGTGAATGACCTGAGACATACCTCCCTGGACTACATGAAAAGAGACAAGGAAGAGCTCTCTGATCATGTAGCCCAGGACAGTATGACCCTGACCCTGAGTAGCATCCTGCCGTCACCAAGAATGATGCCACAGTATAAAGAAAAAATTATCAATTTCAACAATTAGCTAAGTTTCTGGTGTCATTCAATGGGGATCTAGTATCTGTCTGCGTGGGAAGACATGCTCTGCAAGTCATGTTGCTTTGCAAGAGATGGCTTGCACCTGTCACCCTTAGGCTTTTAAATACTAGCCAAGGCTTTTGCCACCCCCATAGTGCCTTTTTTAGGCAAGGCTCAAAGGACAAACCCACCACCGTAAATAGCACAAGCAACCAAAAATTAAGGGTAATGCTACTCAACATCAGAAGTCTAAACCTCAAAATTCATGCACTCAAGGCACTCATCAGTATGGAGAACATCGATATCTGTGCAGTAACAGAAACCTGGTTTAAGGCTCATCTGCACCCCAGCACTACCAGGCTATAACTCATACCATACTTTTCAGCCACAGAACTCAGACCGAAACACAAAAGGCGGGGTTTATCCGTATTCATCAAGGATACCCACACCTCCAGGTTAGTGGCACAGCACAATGCCTCAGAGATCATCCATGTGCAACAAACTATGGGAAAAACTGTAATTCAAATTACAGCTTGCTACAGATCACCCACCATGACCCAGGACCCCCATTCTGCATTTCTGGAGACACTGGAAAATATGAAGGTCCTTCCAAACATCCTAATATTGTGTGATTTCAATTACCCAAACATTAACTGGGAGAACTACTCAAGTACTAACTCCCTTGCCCAATGCTTCCTAGAATTTATAAACTTGAACACCCTGGATCAACTGGTCAACACCCCCACCAGAGGTGACAACATATTGGACCTGGTCATCACCAACATGGGCAACCAGTGTTCTACACCGGAGGTCAACCCCTCTCTGGTTAGATCAGACTATAGACTAATCACTCTGGATATCCACATTCCGCTCCCACCCCCAATCAAGGAAACCACCATGAAAACTTTTCAAAAGCAAACTTCACGTTACTTAAAACCGAGGTGGAAAGGTTCACAGCTCCCATGCTAAAGAAAAATGCTGTCCAAGTTGCTGAATCCCTTACAAAGGCACTCTATGAGCACCTGCAAGAATGCATGGATCGTGCTATCCCAAGCAAAACCAAGAATCACTCCTCCAAGAAAAGGAAACCAGTCTGGTGGACCCCTGCCATAAACAAGTTATACAATAGAAGGAGGAAACTAGTACAGAAAAGAGTAAAATCCCAAGAAGGAAAGACATCCCTGATCATTATCAGAAGGAAACTACGATCCCTCATAAAATCATCCAAGGCTAGCTTCGAAAGAAAAATTGCCAAGGACTCCAACGATAACAACAAAACGTTCTTTAGCTATGTCAAGTACCTAAGTGGAAACTCTCAGATTTGCTCTGAGGTAGTGCAGAATGGCAGAAAATACACTGGACCGACTGATATTGCCAACATTCAGGCAGACAGGTTTAGTGCAAACTTCACCCCCTCTCACCCCCTAAAGAGCTCATAACCATACCAGAAGAATGTAGAGCCCTGGCAATCACTGACACACAGGTGAAAACAGCCTTATACAAAGCCAAAAACACAGCTTTAATGGGACCGGACAGTGTCCCAGGCTGTGTCTTACACAAACTCCAAGATGAACTAACCCCTCAACTAAACACACTGTTCAAACTCAGCCTCTCTACAGGCTATGTACCCACAGAGTGGTGCACAGCAACAGTTATCCAGTTCCAAAAAGGTGGAGCCACAACAGACCCCAGGAATTATCGCCCTATAAGCTTGACTAGCCTGGTCTGCAAGGCTATGGAGCACATCATCATGGAACTCATTAACAGAGACATTGGGAACCTCCAAACATTGGACCATACCCAGTTTGGCTTTGTTAAGGGCAGATCATGCCTCCTAAATCTGTTGGACTTATTTGAGACAGTTACCAAGGCTTTAGACGAGGGAAAGGAGGTCCACACAGCCTACCTAGACCTTGCAAAGGCTTTTGACACCATTCCCCATTCTGGTATTATAGACAAGCTCACCAGCCTGAACATAAATCCCTACATCATGAGATGGGTTGCCAATTGGCTCATGGACAGAACCCACACGGTGAGAGTTGCAGGCTCTAGGTCTGACTCTAAACTGGTTACAAGTGGTGTCCCCCAGGGTTCAATTCTGGGACCCCTCCTGTTCGGTATATACTTGTCAGAGGTACAGGCAAGCACAGGAGGACTATGGCTGACCAAGTTCACAGATGACTGCAAACTGGGGTCCATAATTGACACTCCGGCTGATACAGACATCCTCCAGAAGGGTCTCACTGAAACGGATACCTGGTGTCAAAATCATGGCCTCAAGCTAAATGCCAAAAAGTGCATAGTCATCCCCTTTGGAAAAAACAAAGTACCCATGAACTACCACATATGTGGTAGTCCCCTAAATACAGAAAATGTAATAAGGGATCTGGGGACCCAAGTAGATAGTAATCTCTCCTTTGATAATCATATTGCCAAGGTGGTTAGAAAATCCTTCTATGTAGCCTACCTAATCACAAAAGGGTTTGCATCTAGAACAAAAGAGGTTATTGTGCCCTCTACCCATCACTCATCAGACCCATCATAAAGTACAATGCCCCATTTGGGATGTACCTTACAAGACACCTGCAACAGCTGGAAAGACCACAGAAGTACCTCACCAAGAGGATTACTGGCCTCAGACAGATGCCCTATGCAGCCCTACTGAAGAAACTCCAGCTGTACTCAGTTGCATATCGCTTGCTCAGAGGTGATCTCTGCCTGACATACAAGGCCATGTCCAACCCAGAATTGATGGACATGCTCCACCTAAAAAATAAACAAATCCCCAAGAGCCACTTGCTCTAGGGATCTAAACCTCACCACAATGATAACTAGGATGTGCTGGAGGGATAGATTCCTGTCCCAGAGACTCCCCATACTTTGGAACAGGATTCCAATCTACATTAGGCAGAGCCCCTCACTAATACTCTTCAAGAGAAACCTTGATGAGTGGATGGGAAACAGAATATTTACCCCGGGGATCACTGCAGTGGCTCTGCTGGACAGAGGCACAGGGAACTAATGGCTCTGTTGGACAGAGGCACAGGGAACTAATCTAAGGGGCGGCAAAAGCCAATACATTCTGGCTAGGATTACAGATGCCCTCGGGCAGATAGTCTAGTACTTACCTATGAACCTATTACTAGCTGATAGGCTGTAGCTTCCTAAAAAACTGTCAGAAACTTATATTGTATTTGTTTTATTTAAAACACGGTAGACTTTCACACTGTGGAGATTCTAAACTCGATGTATGCTGCTGCTCATGTGTAAAGTTCTTATATGAAAAGGGAGTCTTTGGCTTACTTTGCTATACTTTTTTTTATAAAAAAGGTTTGAGCGTAAGACCTACTCAAAATGGAGAACATGGTGACTAGGTATTATGACAGCTTTTCCTGACATAGGGAAAGAGGCTACCTGGGCTGCTGCTGTCTATTGGCTCAGGTTGTCTCAGTTGTCTACTGCCTGAGACAGACTAAATGAAAGTGAAAGAAGTGGATGGACATGTAGAGGTTCAAGTACAAGAAGAAAACCTTATGATTAATGCATGTTTTCTTATGTATTTTTCTATTATACATTTACTGTTTTATCTGCATGTGTACCAGGGTCATTTTATGTTAATAGCTGCTGGGTACAGCTTTCCAAAATCTGTTATCAAATCATATTGAATTTATTTCCTTTACAAAAATTTCTGTTTTATTGTTTGGGGGGTCTCAGAACTCTGCACGCATCCACAGAGATGTAATTTCTGTTAAAAAGGTAATTTGATAACTCATCCGAACCTTTTAACAAAACAGAAAAAAATAAAACCAATGACTAAAAGCCGAACCGTGTTCAAAACAATAAAAAATAAATAGCAACTAAAACACAGTACAGCAACCAGGACAAACAGCATAAAACCAGAGAGAGACTCCTTAAAAACAAAATACACAATTTAATTTACAAAGGATAAGCGCTTTCACATAACATGCTTCATCAGAACCTAAAGATAGAGACACAGATCAATCTATTTAAAAAATAAAACATCCAATCACAAAGTTCAAGTAATTAGTGATGCAAAGGTCTGGATTTCAAAGCAGGTTTTAAAGGTATAGTTAAGGGTGGTAATATTGTCAACAAAACAGAGATACTAGAGATGCAATGGATAGCAACATTCCAGGATCACAGGACACCTGGATTAAACTATACTATGCCTTTAAAACCTGCTTTGAAATCCAGACCTTTGCATCACTGATTACTTGAACTTTGTGATTGGATGTTTTATTTTTTAAATAGATTGATCTGTGTTCTCTCTCTTTAGGATCTGATGAAGCATGTTATATGAAAGCACTTATCCTTTGTAAATTAAATTGTGTATTTTGTTTTTATGGAGTCTCTCTGGTTTTATGCTGTTTGCCATGGTTGCTGTACTGTGTTTTGTTTGCTATTTATTTTTTATTATTTTGAACACAGTTTGGCTTTCAATCGTTGGTTTTAGTTTTTTCTGTGTTTGTTTTTTGCTGATACCACGACCCATGGCAGAGGTGTCTACAGCTGGTTTATCATGCTCTTGATAAACAGCCTCAGTTTTGTTGCTTTGAACATCTAATATGGGTTGGGAGTAATCACTTGCTTAACACTAACTTTAACAGAGCTGCTTCTGCTTCAGGAGATACTACGGACCTGGAAGCATTTGATACTACTCTTAAAGAGTTTGAGAACACTCTATAAGCTGAAAAGTGTAGAGTGGCAGTGACTATATTTTGAGGCATGCCTTCATTATGGGTTGTACCACAGGGACTTAGTGTTCTGCGCATGCTGACGTACAGAGATACATATCCGGAGCTGCTGAGTAAGTGGCAAAGTTTAAAATTGGAGCTCAGTTTCAAATATTTAAGTTTGCTTAATGACTTTTTTGCACCTACTGAACAAGAATTGATGGGTACAGTCATGACATATAGAGATACATATCCGGAGCTGCTGAGTAAGTGGCAAAGTTTAAACTTGAAGCTCAGTTTCAAATATCTAAGTTTGCTTAATGACTTTTTTGCACCTGCTAAACAAGAATTGATGGATACAGCCACTAGGTTACAAGATGTATTAAGTACTAAGTTTAGAGGTGAATCTTTTGCTGACAAGATTGATAATGTCTACATAATACTAACAGTGTATGATGAACATTTGTCGCTCATTAAGAAAAGGAAACTTGAAAGGGATTTGAAGGATTTTGAAGAAGGCCACATTTTTTGCATGGCCATGTTCATCTAATGACATAAAAGAGCTGGGCTTGTCTAATGTTAAATCTACTGTTAATACCATCAATGATACCAATGCCATGGAGTCAGCAACTATTATAATTCCAACTGGTTCATCGGAGAACTTGGCTCCTCCCACACAGTGTGCTAATAATTATGGTAACATAGCAACGGCAGCTATGGAAATTCACACTTTGCCATCATCTACTGAGCAAGGAGGGGTGAGACCCAAACAACCTATTGCTGAGCCTTCATATTTTACATTGGCCCTTCCCAGCTTATCGGCTCCTCTCAGACTGTCAATCAATCATACAACAGCACGTTCAATGAGTCAAGGAAGCAAATGACGGAGACCATTGGTAGAGAAGAAGGAAGCAGGTGCCTGGCAGAAGCAATGGAGAAGTTAGTGATTAACATCTCTTCGGTTGAACTAATGGACTTTCAACAGCGGATCCTTGATAAGGGCCTTTCTTTTGTTCCAGCAAGACCAGCTCAGGTTAGTGATGTCCTCAATGACTTACAGAAGTTTCTGAGAGATATTATTCTTAAGGCATTGTTTAAAGATAATCTATAACCTACGCCTCAACCCTTGAAAAAACGAGTCTTTTTAATCCACAATTGTCAGCTGTGGTTGACGTGTTCGTTAGTGTTTGTGAGCGTAACTTATATGATACTTTGACCAGTGCTGGTAATAAAACTTTCTATAATTTAACTAAAGATGATTTTTTAGCACTAGAACAGCTTAAAACTAATATGGATATTTGCATATGCCCTGCTGATAAGGGCGGTACAATAATTGTGATGGATATAAATGCTTATGTTGAAAGCATGTTGGAACTTTTGAATGACCGTGACACTTATTTACCTGTGGCTAAGTATGAGGTGAATCACTTTGTACAGGAAATACTTGTTTGCATGACTTATTAATGTCCGATATGTTAACCAAGGAATAGTATGATTTCATGCTTGTGGAACATCCTGTTATCCCTTCTTTTAATGGTCTTCTTAAAATACATAAAAGGAGGGTAAGACCACCCTTCTGGCTGACTGTGGCCGGTAAGGGATGGGCGACAGAGCCTTTGTCTTTGTTTGTCGAGCGAGAACTTAAACCTGCCTTGGTACAGGCACCAGCAGTATTAAAAGATACTGAGGCTTTTTTATGAACTTTTGGTGAATGCACTTGTGATTTGAACTTTCAAGATAGGAATTTTATTTTTGTGACCTTAAAATATTAATACATTATTTACTGTTATACTGAATGTATATGGCATTGACTGTATTAGAATCTTTCTTAATAGTTTTAGCAATATACCTCATCAACGGATTAAACTTATTTGTACCTTGATGGAATTGATATTGAAATACAATGTTTTTATTTTTGATGGCACTTTCTATTTGCAGTTGCAGGGTGTTGCCATGGGCACACCCCATGCAAATAGTTATGCCAGTTTAATTTTAGCAGATTGAGAATCTCATGTTGTTTTTTCTGATCATGCATAAAGCCATAATCTTATTTACTATAGGCATTTTTTTGATGAGATTTTTATTTTATGGGAGGGTATGGACTCCCTGCTATCTGAATTTGTTGATTATCTGGAACATAGCAGCTCTTGTTTTAAATTTGCTATGCAATGGCCTAGGGAGAATATTGATTTCCTAGCTACGACTTTAGTTATTAACTCCGATGGCAGTATTGATTCTTTGTTACATAGAAACAAATGCATAAAAAATATTTTATTGGCTAAGAGTAGCATGCATCCTACAAGGATATTTGGGAATATTATGAAGGGTCAGTTTTTATGCTTGTCTAGATTACATACACGTGATAATGATTTTTCACAGTCTACCATCATCCTAGCAGATGAATTGATAATTAGAGGCTATCATGAAGCCGATATCAAATTGCAGGTACACCTTTCTTACATAGGAGATTGATGTATCATTGTAATAATGTAAATAATAGACCTAGGTGTGTTTTTTCTTTGAAATACAGTAATGATATTAGCACTGTTTGTGAGATTATTAAACGTAATTGGTCGAACCTACGTTCAGATGATACTATTCAAAGGATAGTTGGTGATGTTCCTAGCTTTATTTTTAGGAATAATCTGACATTAAAGAGGTAACTTTGTTATAGACAATTTAGGAGATCTAGTAGGGCATTGGTTAGGTCTGGCACTTTTCCCTGCAGTTCATGCAAGGCATGTGATTTTATGTCATGCAATAATACATTGGTTCATCCAGTTACATGTAGATTGTATACGTTTAAGGTACATGCCGACTATAAATCAAGGAATTTAGTTTATTTAGCAACTTGTACTGACTGTTTATCATTCTACGTAGGTAAGACAAACCAAAGGTTGAAAGATCGTGTGCTGCAGCGTATGGGTGATATAAGAAGAATGAGCTGCTTGAATGCACTATATTAACATATCAAAGATAATGTGGGGCATTCTTTTAAATTTACTGTTATTGATATTGTCTGTGAGTCCGTTAGGGGTGGTGATATTGTCAAAAAAAACATTCCAGGCTCACAGGACACCTGGATCAAACTATACTATACCTTTAAAACCTGCTTTGAAATCCAGACCTTTGCATCACTAATTACTTGAACTTTGTGATTGCACGTTTTTTTTTAAATAGATTGAGATGTGTTCTCTATCTTTAGGATTGGATGATGCATGTTATGTGAAAGCGCTTATCCTTAGTAAATTAAATTGTGTATTTTGTTTTTACAGAGTCTCTCTCTGGTTTTATGCTATTTGGCCTGGTTGCTCTACTGTGTTTTATTTGCTCTTTATCTTTTAACAAAACAGTTCAGAGTTTTAACTACTCCATATGGATAATAAGCTGACACTGTCTTATTACACACTCTATATGGATAATAAGCTGACACTGTCTTATTACAGGGCTTCATCCAATTCTGAGGTGGTTGGCTGGGCGGTTTTATGGAGCACTGCAGAGCTGTTTTCTCTTGGCTGAGGTAAGTGGTGCCTAAGGCAGCCTGAAGGAAAGTAGATGAAATAGATTATCTGCTAAGGTAAAGGTAAAGGAAAAATGCTATTGTTATTAAACACTTTTTTGCTTACTATAGTTAAATAACATCTGTTGTGTGATTCCCTCACATTATTATATATGTGGGTGTGCAGGTGTGAGTGTGTGTGGGTGTCTGTCTATGTATATAGGTTTGTAGGTGTTTTTTGTCTATGTCTTTTGAAATGGGTTATATTATTTTGGTCTGATAGCAACAAGCTGAAATATATTAATATGGCTGTTATTTATGAATTTATTAAATGATTTGATCACAATCAATGACTGTGATATACACATTCAACAAAGTGACTATGAATTGGTTGGCATATATAAGCGTGCATGTGTGTGTGTGTGTGTGTGTGTGTGTGTGTGTGTGTGTGTGTGTGTGTGTGTGTGTGTGTGTGTGTGTGTGTGTAAATGTGTGTGAGTGTATGTGTCCACACGCAAGCTTGTGTGTGTGTGTGTGTGTGTGTGTATGTGTGTTTGTGTGTGTGTGTGTGTGTGTTCATATCTGTGTCTTTGTGCAGTTTCAGGAGAGTATGGAATAGGTTCACTGTATGCTTCTAACAACAGTAAGCTGAAATAAATTATTGTGATAATTATTCATGTATTTATTTATTTATAGGTTCATAGGTTCATAGGTTCATACTAGGCTATCTGCCCTAGGGCATTTATAAGCCTAGCCAGAGTGTGTTTGGCTTTCGCCACCCATTTTAAATTAATTTTGCTATGCCTTTTTTTGAGGTTAGTATACTGTGCCTCTGTCTAACAGTGACACAGAAGTGATAGCCGGGGTAAACCTACGATCTCCCATCCACTCATCAAGGTTCCTCTTGAAGAGAGTCAGTGAGGGACTCTGCCTAACCTGGACTGGGATTTTATTCCAGAGTGAAGGGAACCTCTGGATTATGAATCTGTCCCTCCAGCATGTCCTATTTATTTCAGTGCTGAGGTTCAAGTCTCTCGAGCGTGTAGCTTGATGGGATTTGGATTTTCTGAGGTGCAGCATGTCCATTAATTCCGGGTTGGACATGGCTTTATACGTCAGGCACAGATCACCTCTGAGCAGGCGGTATGCCACTGAGTAGAGCTGGAGTTTCTTTAACCAGGCAGCATATGGCATCTGTTTGAGCCCTTTAATCCTCTTGGTGAGGTACTTTTGGGGTCTTTCCAGTTGCTGCAGGTGTCTGGTAAGGTACATCCCAAAAGGGGCATTGTACTCAATTATGGGCCTGATGAGGGATGAGTAAAGAGGTACGATGACCTCCCTTGATCTAGATGTGAATCCCTTCATGATTAGGTGGGCTATATAAAATGTTTTTCTAACCACTTTGGCCATGTGGTTGTCAAATGAGAGGTTGCTATCAACTTGGGTCCTCAGGTCCCTAATGACTTCTTCTGTACTTAATGGATTACCACCTCTGTGGTAATTTGTGGGCACTTTGCTTTTGCCAAAGGGGATGACTATACACATCTTGGCGTATAGCTTGAGGCCATGGCTCTGACACCAGTTGTCTGTTTCTATGAGGCCCTTTTGGAGGATGCTTGTGTTGGCTGGAGAGTTGATTATGGTGCCCAATTTGCAGTCATCTGTGAACTTGGTCAGCCACAGTCCTTCCGTGTTGGCCTGTACCGCCGAGAAATATATACCGAACAAGAGAGGTCCCAGGACTGAGCCTTGTGGGATGCCACGTGTAACTGGTTTGGAGTCTGACATGGCTTCAGCAATTCTAACCATGTGGGTTCTGTCCTTGAGCCAGTTTGCAACCCATCTAGTGACATAGGGGTTTATATTTAAGCTGTTGAGCTTATCTATAATGCCCGAGTGGGGTATTGTATCAAAGGCTTTTGTGAGGTCCAGGTAGGCTGTGTGGACCACCTTCCCCTCGTCAACGGCCTTGGTGACTGTTTGAAAGAAATTGACCAGGTTTAAGAGGCAGGATCTGCCCTTAACAAAGCCAAACTGGGTAGGATCCAGTGTCTGTAGGTCCCCAATATCTTTATTTATGAGGTCCATGATGATCCTTTCCATAGCTTTGCAGACCAAGCTAGTCAGGCTTATGGGGCGATAGTTTCCAGGATCCGTTGAGGCACCACCTTTGTGGAGAGGGACCACTGTTGCTGTACGCCACTCTTTGGGTACATATCCTGTAGTAAGGCTAAGATTGAACAGTAGTTTTATGTTTGGGTTTAGCTCTTCTTGGAGTTCATGTAGGACGCAGCCCAGGACACCATCTGGTCCCATTGATGCTGTGTTTTTTGCTTTGGAGAGGGCGGCTCTTACCTGAGCATCTGAGATGTCATGGGGGCAGCACTCTGTTGGATAGATATTTGCCCTTTTGGTGGGGAGAGGAGCGAAACGTTTACACTGAACCTGTCAGCTAGGATGTTGGCAATGTCTGTGGGCTCGGTGTATTTTTTGTCATTTTGGACTAATTCTGAGCATATCTGGGAATTCCCACCCAGGTTCCTAACATAACTAAAGAAAGCCTTGTGATTATCCTTAGTGTCCTGTGCAATTTTTCTCTCGAAGCTGGCCTTAGACGATTTTATGAGTGCCCGTAGATTTTTGCTAATACTGATCAGAGATGCCTTCCCTTTTTGGGATTTTGCTCTATCATGTAGTAGCTTCCTACTTCTACTGTATAGTTTGTTTATGGCTGGGGTCCACCAGACAGGACATCTGCCTTTGGAGGATTGGGTCTTGGTTTTATTTGGGATTGCATAATCCATGCATTCCTGAAGGTGTTCATAGAATGCGTTTATAAAGGATTCTGCGGTCTGGGCCGTATTTTCCACAGGCCCGGGGGCTTTGAAGGATTTCGCCTCGGTTTTGAGGCGTGTGAAATTTGCTTTAGAGAAGTTTTTCACTGTGGTTTTCTGGGCAGGGGGTGGGGTCGGGATGTGAATATCCAGTGAGATTAGTTTATGGTCTGATCTTACCAGTGAGGGATACACTTCTGGTCTGGAGCATAGTGTCCCCATGTTGGTGATGATCAGGTCCAGTATGTTTTCCCCTCTTGTGGGAGTGGTAACAAGTTGTTCCATAGCATTTTAGTTTATAAATTCGAGGAACCTTTGGGCTAGGGTGCTGGAGCTAGAGTAATGCTCCCAGTCTATGTTTGGGTAGTTGAAGTCGCCCAATATAATGGTGTTTGGAGAGACCTTCATATTTTCCAGTATTCTCAGGAAGGCCAAGTGGGGTTCCTGTGTTTGGGAGGGTGGTCTGTAGCAGGCTATAAACTGGAAGGCAGTTTTACCCACAGTTAGTTGCACATGGATAGTCACTGATGCTTCGTGCTGTGCCACCAACCTGGAGGTGTGGGTATCTTTGACGAATATTGTTACTCCCCCTCCTTTTGTGGTTCGGTCCAAGTTTTGGGGCCGAAAAGCATGGTATGAGGTATAACCTGGTAGTGCTGGGGTGCTCTCGGGAGCCTTGAACCAGGTTTCTGTTACTGCACAGATATCGATGTTCTCCATGCTAAGGAGAGTTTCGAGTGCATGCATCTTGAGGTTTAGACTTCTGGCATTGAGTAGCATTACTCTTAGTTTTTTATCCCTTGTGATACCTATGGAGGTGGGTTTGTCTTTTGAGCCTTGCCTAAAAAAGGCACTATGGGGGTAGCAAGAGCCTTTGCCAATATCCGAAAGCCCAGGGGTGACAGGTGCAAGCCGTCCCCAGCGAAGCATCGTGGCTTGTCGAGCATGTCATCCCAGGCTGACAGGCATTGGATCCCCTTTGAATGACACCAACACTTAAGCCAATTGTTGAAATTGATCATCTTGTCTTCATATTGTGGCATCATTCTTGGTGAGGGTAAGATGCTACACAAGGTCAGGGTCATACCGGCCTGGGCTACATGCGCAGAGAGCTCCTCTATGTCTCTTTTCATGTAGTCCAGGGAGGTACGTCTCAGGTCATTCACACCAGCATGGACAATGACTGAGTCATATTTGTACTTGCCTTGGAGTGACCTGAGTGCTTGTGTTATGTGGCAGATCCTAGCGCCCGACAGGCAGCTCACTGTGACCTTCTCCTTGTTCAGCCTGGTGAGCGGGACGTCAGTGTGCCTGACGATAGAGTCACCTATTACAAGTGTATCAGGTGTGTTGTTTAGCCTTAAGGGCTGTGACTGTTCGGCACACTGGCTTTGTGAGCTATGTGTTGCACGTGTTTTGTTGTGGGGTAGCGGTTGCTTGGGTGTCTGCTTTGGAGGTCTCTGCTGCTTAGGCAGATTTTTATTTAGAGCCTCTGAGTATGTTTTTGTGTGTTTATGTGTTTGGTTTGTTGCCGTGGTAGGTCTATGTGAGACTGGAATTGTAGTGAGTGTGGTTTCCTTCTCCTCCTGACTGGTTACGCCAGTACTGAGTTGAGAGAGCTTAGCCTCCAGTTTGGCTATATGGTTGCATCTCTCACATGTGTTGGAATTTGTTGGGAGGAGGAGAGGGTTGTCTGTGTACATGAGGCAGTTGTAACATTGCCTCAAGATTCCCAGATTCACCAGCTGGACCGGAGAGGAGATTAACAACTGACCTTTGGACATGCTAGAATAGTATTGGGAATTCCTTTATAATTGAAAAAAAGGGCCAATGGGGAACAAGGTACTCAAGGGGAGTTTGTGAGGGTGTAGTGCTTTTAATTTTTTAGAGCTGACTTATATAATTGCTTTAGTGAGCAAGTGCCAGGTAGCTTAAATGCAATGTGCTACAGGTAACTTAAATGCAAAAATGACAAACAGTAACTTTCTTTCAAGTGAGACAAGGAAATAAGTACAGTAAGCAATGCAGATATCATTAGGGATCCACAGAAGTGCTAAAAGGTCATGTTTTAGGTGGAATTAGCATTTCAGGGAAATAAACAAACAACAAGCATACAAATAAAGCTAGATTCAGCAGGCCTGGATCTAGTCTATGCTACAGCAAACAAGGTGTACCAGTTTCAGTAAGAAACAGTTAGAATATGCAGGCACTATAAGCCTCTAACCAGAAATTCCCTGCTCAGAAGGGCAGAGCCCAGCCTCTCCTCCCACAAGAGTGCAGACCGCAATCCTTCTTAATGTAAAATAACTGGCCTGAAGCCCAAGTGCTTAAACCAGAACTAATACACTTTTAGAATAACAGACACTGAGCTCTCAATCAGCAGTTCCCAACTTAGAAGGATGTAAGCTACCTGTCCTGTCACCACAGTGCAGGCCACAAACCTTCCTAATGTAAAACAACTGGTCTGAAGCCCAAGTGCTTAATCCAAAAGACTTAGAAATGATAGCTACACTTTAATCAAGTTACTACCAGCAGTAATAAATACAATTGAATACTTTAAAGAATGCCTGGATTAGTGCTCAAGTTATAAAAACAAAGCTAGATTCAGCAGGCCTGGATCTAGTCTATGCTACAGCAAATGAGGTGTACCAATTTCAGTAAGAAGCAGTTCAAATATGCAGGCACTATAAGCTTTAACCAGAAATTCCCAGCTCAGAAGGACAGAGTCCAGCCTCTCCTCCCACAAGAGTGCAGAACACGAACCCTCTTAATGTAAAATAACTGGCCTCAAGCCCAAGTGCTTAAACCAGAATTAATACACTTTTAGAATAACAGACACTGAGCCCTCAATCAGCAGTTCCCAACTTAGAAGGATGTAAGCTACCTGTTCTGCCACTACAGTGCAGACCACAAACCTTCCTAATGTAAAACTGGTCTGAAGCCCAGATGCTTAAACTAAAAGGCTTACAATGAGTTACACCAAGCAGTAATAAATACAATTGAGTACTTTTAAGATGACGCAAAAGCAAAATAAAGTAGGAAAAAACACAAATACAGTAAAAGCAGATAATTTTTTTTTTTTTTTTTTTTTTTTTTTTTGGAAAGAGAGAAAGGAAAGAGATAAAGGATCAGCAGAAGCTAAGCTGATTGGCCTTCTCAAATGCTCTCCCTGTACTGGGTAGAATGAGGTAATGACACTAGACTGGGAGGAGGGTCCCAGATCAAATTTACACTAGGGGCGGGCAACTGCAAAGCCACCAACTATAAAAATACTATACCAACAGGGAGTGAGGGTGGGAAACAAACAGCAGAAATGTTACTCACAGCTGAAAAGCAGCAGTGAGCCTTTAAATGAAAGTTTTAAACAGCTAAAGGAGCCACTAGAAAAAAGAGTTTAACTGCAACAAGTTATCATAAACAAACAACCCAACAGATGCTTAATAAGAGTGGACAATTTCCAGTTAATACCTCACACACAGTGAAACTAGCTAGAAAAAATACACAGTACACAAAGTGCTATAAACAACAAAGAAATAAAGAACAAAATAAACAAAAAACGGGATACTTAATGTTATATATTGTAGGTCCGAGTTTGCTGAGTGTCCTTCCTTCGATCAGCTCACTGTAAAATGGCTGAACACTCACAACTGAGCTTCTTAGGTAACAGAAAGTTGAAACCTGAGACAGCTTTTAAGAAAGAAATCTCAAAAGAACCAATGAGGTGCTTAGTCTAAGCTGTAGTCCAGGAGACCTCAGTCAGCCAATGACCTCAAACAATTCTCTCTCACTGAAATGCCTGATGGCTTTGGCTAAAACAAGATGTCCCTGAATTATGTGCTCAGACACACAGCCTCCACAAACACTAGGCCCAAATACAAGCCTGAATATGGAAATGCTACAAATATCCCCACTACTTAGAACAAACTGCAGAAATGTTACTCACAGCTGAAAAGCAGCAGTGAGCCTTTAAATGAAAATTTTAAACAGCTAAAGGAGCCACTAGAAAAAAAGAGTTTAACTGCAACAAGTTATCATAAACAAACAACCCAACAGATGCTTAATAAGAGTGGACAATTTCCAGCTAATACCTCACACACAGTGAAACTAGCTAGAAAAAATACACAGTACACAAAGTGCTATAAACAACAAAGAAATAAAGAACAAAATAAACAAAAAACAGGATACTTAATGTTATATATTGTAGCTCCGAGTTTGCTGAGTGTCCTTCCTTCGATCAGCTCACTCACATTCAGACCTTTGTGGTATACATAGTCAATAAAATGGCTGTATTTATTGGGTCCATCCATGTGTAGGCCAAAATAAATGATTGGTACTAATTGTTATCATTTCTATTTTTATTACAATCTGGTATCCGAGGTGCACATAATTTGCATGTACTTTCATCCCAATTTGCAGTACCTGGAATGGCAAAAAATTAAAAAAAAAAAATTAAAAAAAAAATATATATATATATATATATATATATATATATATATAATTATTGCTTATGAAAGTCATTTATACAGCATTCAGAAGTTTGTGACAGCCCCAAATGGTCTGAGTGAGTATTCATCTCCTATACTTAGTCAAGATATTTTTGGAATAATTGTTCAATTTTTGGCTCTCCACAGCTGACCATCAACTGATCCTAGAGCCTTTCCTCATAGACCAGATGTAGTGAATCCACGTTAGCCACCCCCAGGCTAGCTTTGACCCATGTCCAGTGTTACTGAGGAGATTGAGGCTTCTCCAGCAGCATTATATTGCTCAGAAGGAGTGTTTTACTAATCTCAGGGAAATGTGAACAATTGACCATGCTAGCCTGTCATCTATGTTGGCACATGCATCACAGCAACAGCCCTGCCTCCATGGGAAAAACACTCCCCATATGTCTCTGCCTCCACTAGTTATCAACTGTGATGGTGTATCAGAGTGCGCACACCCATCCCCCAGGATGGCAGGCAATTCCTCCCTGCCTGCTTGAGCTGATCATCTGTGGTACAGTTAGGGCTTTATACCTATACATCACTATCTGAAGCTTTTCTGTTCAAAATGTATTAACTTTATCCTTGAATGCCAAGGTTTTAAGAAGTGTTGCCTAGTACAGGAAAGCAAATTTTATAAGACAATGCTGTATTCTCCAGTGAATGAGTACTGATACAGGAACTGCTTACAGGTGATTCATCTTCAGAAATATACATTTCTAAATGTGAGAGGAAATCAGGCATTCATTCATTTATTTTTAAGTACTTATTTTATCCTATTCAAGGTTTTGGACATATGGCGCTTTTCTTTGAAAGCAATGGACGTAAGTCATACAGTGCCTGTAACAGGTTGTAGATTGGATGTTAGACCTCTACAGGATGCCCCCCATCCCCACCCCCATACATACACACACACCTATGGAGAAGTTGTACTATTATCAATTCATCTTTGGAATGTAGGAGAAAAGGGAAACCTCATGGCCAAAGCCCATTCAAAACAGAATAAAAAACAAACTTAAAGCTAAAGACACTCATGTGCATAGCAAATGAACCTGATAAGTAATCACTGTGGGACAACCTGATAAGTAATCACTGTGAGACAACCTGATAAGTAAGCCCTGTGAGGCAGTGCACTGCATCAAATGCCACTGTAAACAAACTAAAAAAGAAGATCCCTACGAGAGAATAGAAGACTGAAGTTACCATTATCAGATCTTAGCACATGAAAGTGCAAGGTTTAGTTTTCACATATAAAATTATTTCTACATTGCCTGAATCATGGAAAGATTTTTCCATGTAGTTAATAAAATTAAAATGTGTCCTTTATACATAATCTTGGGGCTTGAGAATGCATGCTAGCCATTTGATCTAATAATGCCATTTATTCCTTTTCCAGACTCAGTCGGACGCTTTGGCTCATTTCATAGTGATACTGCTGTTAAGCCGAGACAAATATATTTGATTTAAGCACTATGAAGTCCACTTTTATTCTTTTAAGTTATATTTTCAAAGGAGGTAATAACCTCACAATAGAGCTATAATAGTGATGGATATTTTATAACTTCACTACTTTTTGAATGAGCATCACTGTATTGAGATACTTCAACACTTGTGAAATATAAACAACTTCCATATGGTAAATGACTTGCATAGATATGGTAACAGCAGAATAGTTGGCATATTCCACATTTCTTTCATTTGTCTGTAACATTAATGAGATTTCTTTGTATATGCAGTAACTGCCCACCAGCTCTTCTTTCCTTTGGTTATTTGGGTGATACATACTACTTTAATAAGTTGACACCCATTCCCTAGCATGATGCATATCCACTAAGCATTCTATATCAAACAAGCATGTAAACTCTAAGCAGTTAAAGTTGTATTTGAAAGGAACTTAACTGTATCTGTGATGAAACATAAGTGTATACCGCTAGTTTCTTTTACTAATTCATACATCTGATGTGGTAAATGATTAGAAAGACAGATTTGCATTTCTTCATCTTCTTTTCTCAACTTTCCGATGATGTGGTAAATAGTTAGGAAAATAGATTTACATTTCCTTATTTTCTTTTCTCAGCTTTAACCAGTTTGCACTGCTAACTTCTGGTGCTGATTCATATTGTGATAATGTGATGATTTGATAACTGATTAGGATGACAAATTTGCATTTCATTTTCTTTCCTCACTTGTATCCAGATACTTTGTCCCTTATCCACCTGTAAAGGATTATAACAAATAATGCTTCTGTTGCATGTATAACAGTGCTTAACATAATAAGTAGCCCAGACATTAAAGTGAGATGACAGAAGACAAGCAACTTAGAAATAAAAGCATATAGGTAGTTGCACCTACTAGGATGCCAGTAATATTTACCTTATAATTATTTGGATGGAATTACTGTTCTCGTAGCATTCATCAGTTCTTAAAGAAAATGAAAGGTTATAGTTGCTTTCATGTTTTTCTTAGCATGTATATTTGTGTACTTGTCATGCAGAACTCATGTCCCACGTGAGCTTTGTTTGCACTCTGCTGCTTACATTCCATGTGAGCTTAGTTTGCACTTAACTACTTACATCCCATGTGAGCTTTGTTTGCTCTTAACTGCTCACATCCCATGTGAGCTTTGTTTGCTCTTAACTGCTCATGTCCCAAGTGAGCTTTGTTTGCACATAACTGCTTAGATCCCACGTGAGCGTTGTTTGCACTTAATTGCTCATGTCCCAAGTGAGCTTTGTTTGCACTGTCTTTCTAGTTGCCTTCCCCTTATGTTATTTTGACCATATATCTCATTTCCTCTCTGTTTTTACTGGCTTGTGTGAGTAAGCACAAAATTCTCATTTTGTGAAATCACTCCCCTTCAACTATTTAAACTTATTGGCCATCCTACGGTATTCCATGATAACAGAATACAAACGTGACCACCCCTTTCAATCTATCTTGCTGTTTTAAAAATAGTGACGCTCCACTAAAATTTAACTTTTTAGACAGGTAAAACTTAAGTTACCTACTTTCACATCTAACTCCTCTAGTGCACACTGCAGTGCTTAGGATAAACCATTTTTTTTTCATCTTACCTTTAAGCATCCCTGAGACTAGCACTTGCTTTAAAACCTGCTGGAAAGCACTAGGAAGTCTTAAACTGATACAAGCACTCAAGTCTCCTTGTTAATAAGGAGATATTAATCATAGGCACTAAACAGCCTATAATTTCAAAGTACCTTGCTAAGGTAAGGGATAACAGCTCTTGTACTTTACAAAAAAAAAGCACCAAACCAGGCATGTCCAAGGGTCAGCTTCCGGTGATTTCTCCTGTCCACCTGGTGAATCTGGGCATACTGGGGCAATGCAGCAATTGCCTCATGTACACAGATAACCCTCTCCTCCTACCACTCAACACTACAACCTGCGAGAGATGCACTTACATAGCCAAACTGGAAGCAAAGCTCTCTCCACGCAAGATTGTGCTAGACAGTCAAGAGGAGAAGGTTAACACCTGCACTACACCTCAAGCAACACATAGCCCTTCTAAACCCATATCACCAACACCCACACATAGCAACACTAAACCCACATATGTGGAGGCCATTAACAGTAACCTGCCCAAGCAACAAGGACCTCCGAAGCTGAAACACAAACAAACAGCAATCACAACCAATGTGTCACATAGCTCACACCACGAGTGTGCCACCCAACAACAGCCCCTAAGGCAAGACAACATACCCGACACTTTAGTCATAGGTGACTTTATAGTCAGGCACACTGTTGTCCCACTTACCAGGCTGAACATGGAGAAAATTACAGTCAGCTGCCAGTCGGGTGCCAGGATCCGCCACATAACGCATGCACTCAAGTCACTCCACAACAAGTACATATATGACTCTGTCATTGTCCATGTTGGAGTGAATAACTTGAGATGTACCTCCCTGGACTACATGAAAAGAGACATGGAAGAGCTCTTTGATCATGTGGCCCAGGCAGATATGACCCTAGCCCTGAGTAGCATCCTGCCTTTGCCCAGAATGATACCACAGTAAAAGGACAAAATGATTGACGTCAACAATTGGCTAAGCTTCTGGTGTCATTCAAAGGGGACCAAGTATCTGTCTGTCTGAGGCGACATGATCGATAGACCACGATGCTTTGCCAGAGATGGTCTGCACCTGTTGCCCCTGGGATTCAGGTTACTGGCTAAGGCTCTTGCCACCCCTATAGTGCCTTTTTTAGGCAAAGTTCAAAGGACAAAACCACCACCATAACAGGTACAAGCATGCAAAATCTGAAGGTAATGCAACTCAATGCTTTAAGTCTAAACATCAAAATGCACTCTCTCGAGGCACTCCTAAAAATGGAGAACATCGATATCTGTGCAGTAACTGAGATCTGGTTCAAGGCTCCAGAGAGCACCTCTGCAATACCAGACTACAACTCTTACCACACTTTTCGGCCACCAAACCAGGACCAAAACACTAAAGGTGGAGGAGTGTCCATATTCACCAAGGATATTCACAACACCAGGCTAGTTGCCCAGCAAAATGCATCTGAAATTCTCCAGGTGCAACTAACACTAGGTAAGACTGCAATCAAAATTGTGGCTTGCTACAGATCTCCCACCATGCCCCAAGATTCTCACTACACCTTTCTAAACATACTGGAAAATATTAAGATACAACCAAATACCCTAATACTTGGTGATTTCAACTACCCTGCCATTACCTGGGAAAACTACTCGTGTACCAACACCATTGCCCAACAGATCTTGGAATTCATAAATTCCAATGCCCTGGATCAACTAATCCTTAGTCCCACCAGGGGCTCCAATATCCTAGACCTGGTCATTACCAACATGGGAAATCGATACTCCACACCTATGGTCACCCCCTCGTTGGTCAGGTCTGACCATAAGCTAATCACCCTTGACATCCACATCCCACCCCCACCCCCCAGTAAGGAAACCTCCATAAAAAACATCTCCAAAGCCAAGTTCATGCTATTTAAGTCAGAAGTGACAAACTTCATGACACCCATGCAGACGGGAACTAAATGTTCGACTGCTGAATCCTACACTAAGGCACTGTTGAGTACATCCACTCTTGCATGAATTGTGCCATCCCCAATAGAACCAAGATGCTCTCCTCCAAAAAAAGGAAGCCAATCTGGTGGTCCCTTGCCATAAACAAATTTTACAACAAAAGGAAGAAGCTGTTGCAGAAAAGAGGAAAATCCCAGAATGCAAAAAACTCCCTTACCAGCCTCAGTAAGAAGCTGAAATACCTCAGAAAATCCTTCAAAGCTAGTTATGAAAATAAAATTGCCAAAGATTCCAATGACAGCCACAAGGCATTCTATAGCTATGTCAAGAATCTAAATGGTAATGCTCAGATCTGCTCTGAGCTACATAGAATGGCATTAAATATACTGATCCCAAGGATACTGCCAATATTTTGGCAGATCGATTCAGTGCAAACATCACCCCCCTTCACCCTCTAAAAGGCCCATCTCAAAACCAGAATATTGCCAAATTCCGGTAATAATGGACACAGGTAAAAAACGCACTCTCCAAAGCTAAGAATACAGCATCCATGGGAACAGATGACATCCCAGGCTGTGTACTACATGAATTACAAAATGAACTGGCACCTCACCTAAGTGTCATGTTTAATGATAGCCTCACCTCAGGCTTCGTGCCCACTGACTGTCGCACAGCTACAGTTATCCCACTCCACAAGGGGGAATCCACCTTGGATCCCAGGAACTACTGCCCCATCAGTCTGACGAGCCTAATCTGCAAGGTCATGGAATGTATTATCATGGAACTTATAAACAAAGACATTGGCAACCTTCAAACACTGGACCCCACCCAGTTTGGGTTTGTGAAGGGCCGATCTTGTCTCCTGAACCAGATTGACTTCTTTGAATCAGTCTCCAGATCCATGGACAAGGGTAAGGTGGTCCACACAGCCTATCTGGTCCTCACCAAGGCCTTTGACACCATCCCCTACTCTGGAATCATAGATAAACTTATAAAGCTGGGCATTAATCCCTATGTCACTCAATGGGTTGCCAACTGGCTTACTGATAGAACTCAGACTGGAAAAGTAGCTGACTCCAAATCCAGCTCCAGACAAGTGACAAGTGGAGTACCTCAGGGTTCAGTCCTGGGACCGCTCTTGTTTGGCATCTACATATCTGTAGTACAGGCCAACACTAAGGGACTCTGGCTAACAAAGTTCGCAGATGACTGCAAATTGGGAGCCATTATTGAATCCCCAAATGATGTGGATATTCTACAAAAGGGCCTTACAGAAACAGATGCTTGGTGCCAGAGCTATGGGCTCAAGCTCAATGCCAAGAAATTTATAGTTATCCCCTTTGGGAAAAAAACATGTACCTTTGAATTACCACATAGGTGGCAGTACACTAAACACCAAAATTGTGATAAGAGACTTAGGGACACAGGTGGACAGTGGTCTCACCTTCGATAACCACATCACGACAACAGTTATGAAATCCTTCTATGTGGCACACCTCATCACTAAGGGCTTTTCATCCAGAAAAAAGGAGGTCATTGTCCCACTATACTCATCCCTTATTAGACCCATTATAGAATACAATGCCCCGTTTGATATGTACCTCTCAAGACATCTGCAACAACTGGAAAGGTCGCAGAAATACCTTACTAAAAGAATCACAGGCCTAAAGCAGATGCCCTATGCTGACCATCTAAAAAAACTCTATCTATACTCTGTCGCATATCGTCTAGTCAGAGGTGATCTCTGCTTAACATACAAGGCCATGTCAAACCCAGAGCTGTTGGACATGCTGCACTTAAAAAAATCCCAATCCCTCAGAGACACATGCTCCAGGGATCTAAACCTTGTCATCACAATGAAAAAAAACATGCTGGAGGGATAGGTTCCTGACCCAGAGACTCCCAAGACTCTGGAATAGACTGCCCATACATGTCAAGCAGAGCGCCTCTTTGGCCCTCTTCAAAGGGAACCTTGATGATTGGATGGGAGATAGGAAATTCACCCCGGGGATCATGTCAGTCACCCTGCTAGACAGGGGTCCAGGGAAGTAAATACTGTGGGAAGAAATAGCCAGGGAATTGTTATGGCTAGGCCTGTATAGGCCCTAGGGCCGATAGCCTAGTACCAACCTATGAACCTGTGAACTTAACTACTCATGTCCCAGGTGAGCTTTGTTTGCACTTAACTGCTTCATTTGGCCATTCTACATTGGTTGTTATCAGCCTGGAGAAGCCATGTATTATAGAAGTGCATTTGGGTCACATAGTGTTAGTATTATTGAGCTTCTATAGAAACTGCAGCATAGTCTGAAAACAGTATGTAACTGAAATGGTGACAGGCACATAATACAGCCAGCATTTTGCATTGCCCTGTAACACATGTACTATAATGTTGTTTGTCTTTTCGGCTTTTCCCGGTTAGGGGTCGCCTATAATAAGAATGTAAAAAATGTTTTTGCACCAGGCTGTAGTGGAAAACCAAAATGAACTTTGTTGATGCAGAACTTTAAGCAATCACAACACAGCCAGCTAATATTCTGAAGAATCCAGCTCCCACTGAATATTTACTCTTTTCTTTCATAAAATGGGTTCATAATTGCTGCTTTGTTTGAACTATGAATTTTAGATGTAACTCTGGCAGCTGGCACCACAGGGTCTATTAGTTAAATTTGATTCACTTCTTCTGGGTGCCACCTTTTGTCTTGTCCTGAAAAATCTATTCTTAATTCATACGATTTAAAGTCTTACTATGCAGGGTCAAGGTATAGCTGCATTCTTCAACAGATTTGCATTTTTCTTCATTGCACTAAATAAATGCAGTTATATTTATATTCAGACATCCTTAGTTCAGAAACCCCCAAAACTGAAATAACTATATTTATTATCATAAGTGTCCTTTAATCCAAATTGATCTTCTGTACAATAACATTTTTTTTCTCTTGAAAGCAATCAGATTGCTCTTTCATGAGTCATCCATTTGAAGTATGACTCATTTAGCACAGGACATACAGAAGTCAAAGCTCTGTTTATTATATTGTTTTCCCAGATTGATGTGTTCTCCTTTTTATCTCTAATGCTTAAGCCAAGCAATTATTAAAATAACACATTTATTCTATTAATGTCCACACAGCAGGGTTTTTTTTCAAGGGAAGGGCTTATGGTCGAAAAAGCTTGAATTAGTTTTATCAAAAGTTTGTACCAGTTAATGACTAAAATGCAGTTTGAAAGACATTTAAATAAGTAGGACCTGTCCTGTCTCTGACTAACTAGAAATAGATGACTTAAGCAGAGACCACAGTTAGGAAAATCCACACTATGAAAGAAAATAAACATTGTTCACACTCACAGATTCTTGTACTTTTTTCCTGGAGCTTGTGCCTTCTAACTGCTTTTTGCATCACTATTGTGTTTTTTTTTTTAAAGTCTCATTGATTCTTAAAGTATTTTATTATTTCACCACTTTGCTACTTAATTTTGAGGATATTTGCATATGCATCTCTTCTGATTAACATATTTATGTCCATAACATATTTATGTCCATATCTACCCTGAATTCTTCTCTCATCATACTTTTAAGCATCCTGTTTTTTTCTGATGGTAATGATCCCCAAATGCAGTAATGTCTGACACTCTGCCCTAATATGTGTTTGGGTGCAGACAGGATACCATCTCTGTAATATCCTCACTGCTAGATTCCTCAAGCACTTCTTAATCTGGAAAATGTTGATATATGCTGTGACAGCCTGCCTACCCTGGGCCAGTAATCAAGGAGCCTCTCTCCTCACCATTGACACTCATGAGGGATGGTCACAAAGAACATGAACGAATTTACCCAGTATTTTTAAGATGCATCTTTCTGCATCAAGCACAAATTCCCCCAAGAGCACACAGGGAACATGCTCTAGACCTGGGACTGGACTCTCTGTTTCTTCCGATCCCAAACAAGACTCACTTTGGAGCACTGTGTTCCAGTTCCAAGTAGCTGACACACCCACACCTGGTTATTTTGATTTTTACATGCATACACTCCTGGGTAAAGCCGGTACACATTTATTAGCTGTACCTCTTCTGCCCAGACTATAAGGTAACCATGCTGCCACTAGTCAACCACTCTCAGGCTCTTACAAGGGTAGCAAATTGTACTGCATAAAATCAATACTAATATAAATGGTAAAGTGTAACCAAAGCAGCAAGGTTTTTCAGATTGGCCACGGCATCACTTAAACAAGCACAAGCACTCTCAAGATGTTAAAAGTGTTCTCTGAAAGACCAACCACAATGAAAGGTATACAATATGTAATAAATAATAAAACAGAAAAACATGAGAGTACTAAATATCTAAGTACAATAAACACCAGAGTTTCAATCACAGGAGAAATAAAAATAACACAGTTGTACACATTCAAACAGTTGCAGAAATCACTACTTAACTAATCTCACTGTTATTTCCTGACTGTCTAAAGAATAACTGCTCTCTACCTAACTTAATACAGCAAGGCAAGATTAGATTCTGAGATGCTTACTTCCATAAGGCAAGGTGATGAGCTTCAAAATTAAATTGAACTAACTATCATAGATCTATATATCAGGTTCCAAAAAAAAAAAAAAACAGGCAGGTCTGTGTCCCATCCTCTCAGTGCTGGTTATAGAATGACATCACATTTATTCGCCTGACTCTGGCACAATATACACTCAAAGCTTTGCTAAGATCTGTTGCAGTATCTGAACGCTATCGAACAATTTCAAAAACTTCTCCTTTTCCCTTCCAGAATTCTTTGTTTAAACATATACATTTAATCAGTTATAATAACACTGTTGATACATTTTTAACACAAATTAAAATTGCCTCATGTACACAGACAACCCTCTCCTCCTACCACCCAACACTACAACCTGTGAGAGTTGCACTTATCTAGCCAAACAGGAAGTAAAGCTCTCTCCAATCAAGAGTGAACTTGACAGTCAAAAGGAGAAGGTAAACACTTGCACCGCACCACATTCGTCACATAGTCTCACTAAATCTACACCACCAAAATTCACACATAGAAACACAAAAACATTTGCAGAGGCTCTCAATAATAATCTGCTCAAGTAACAGAGACCTCCAAAGTAGTAATGCAAGCAACCTCCAACCCCCAACACAACCCAAATGACACATAGCCCGCAGACTCAGTGTGCCACTGAACCACAGCCAATAAGGCAAAACAACGTACCCAACACACTAGTCATAGGTGACTCTATAGTCAGGCACACTGATGTTCCACTCACCAGGCTAAACAAGGAGAAGGTTACTGTCAGCTGCCTGTCAGGTGCCAGGATCAGCCACATAATCCACGCACTCAGGTCACTCCACAACAAGTACAAATACGACACTGTCATTGTCCATGTTGGTGTGAATGACCTGAGACGTACCTCCCTGGTCTACATGAAAAGAGACATGGAAGAGCTCTCTGATCTTGTAGCCCAGGCAGGTATGACTCTAGCTCTGAGTAGCATTCTGCCATCACCCAGAATGAGGCCGCAGTACAAGGACAAAATGATTGACTTCAACAATTGGCTAAGCTTCTGGTGCCATTCTAAAGGGATCCAGTATCTGTCTGCCTGGGATGACATGGTTGACAGACCACAATGCTTTGCCAGAGATGGCCTGCACCTATCACCCCTGTGATTCTGGATACTGGCTAAGGTTCTTGCCACCCCTATAGTGCCTTTTTTAGGCAAGGTTCAAATGACAAATTCACCACCATAACAGGAACAGGCAGGCACAAACTGAGGGTGATGCTACTCAATGCTAGAAGTCTAAATCTCAGAATGCACTCACTCGAGGCACTCCTTAAAATGGAGAACATTGATATCTGTGCAGTGACTGAGACCTGGTTCAAGGCTCCAGAGAGCACCCCTGCACTACCAGGCTATAAATCATACCACACTTTTCGGCCATGTAACCTGGACTGGAACACCAAAGGCAGAGGTGTGTCCATATTCATTAAGGATATCCACACCTTCAGGCTAGATGCTCAGCATAATGCAGCCGAGGTTATCCAAGTGCAACTAACTCTGGGCAAAACTGCAATCCAAATTGTAGTTTGCTACAGATCACCCACAATGCCCCAGGATTCCCGCTCCTCTTTTCTTGATGTACTGGAAAATATTAGGGTTTAACCAAACACCCTAATAATGGCTGATTTCAACTACCCTACCATTAACATGGAAAACTACTCATGTACCAACTCCTTCACTCAATGCTTTCTGGAATTCATAAATTCCAATGCTCTGGATCAACTTATCTACACCCCCACCAGGGGCAACAATATCTAGATCTAGTCATTACCAACATGAGTTCCACACCTGAAGTCAATGCCTCATTGGTCCGATCCGACCATAAGCTAATTACCCTAAATATCCACATCATGCCCCCACCCCCCATTAAGGAAACCATGGTAAAAAATTTCTCCAAAGCCAACTTCATGCTTCTTAAGACAGAAGTGGTGAACTTCATGACACCCATGCAGACGGACAATACAGTTATGACTACTGAATCCTACACAATTGCACTTTATAAGCACTTACATGAGTGCATGGATCGTGCTTTCCCAAACAGAACCAAGATGTTATCCTCCAAAAAAAGGAAGCCAATCTGGTGGTCCTTGCCATAAACAAACTGTACAACAGAAGGAAGAAACTGTTGCAAAAGAGAGTAAACTCCCATGAGTGGAGGAGGTCCCTGGTCAGCCTCAGTAAGAAGCTGCAATCCCTGATAAAATCCTCCAAAGCTAGTTATGAAAACAAAATTGCCACTGATTCTAAAGACAACCACAAAGCATTCTATAGCTATGTCAAGAATCTCAATGGCAACACTCAGATCTGCTCTGAGTTACAGCACAATGGCACTAAATGTACACACCCAGCTGATATTGCCAACATCCTGGCAGATAGGTTCAATGCTAACTTTCCCCCCCTCTCACCCCCTAAAGAGCCCATCTCTATACCGGAAGAATGCAAAGTTCCTGTAATCATGGCTGCACAGGTAAAAACCACACTCTCCAAAGCCAAGAACACAGCATCTATGGGACCAGACAACATCCCAGGCTGTGTTCTACGCGAACTACAGAACAAACTGGCACCCCACCTAAGTACCATGTTCAATCATAGCTTCACATCAGGCTTTGTGCCTACTGAATGCACACAGAGACGGTTATCCCACTCCACAAGGGGGGAGCCACCACGGACCCCGGAAACTACCTCCCCATTAGGCTGACAAGCCTGGTCTGCAAGGCCATGGAACGTATCATCATGGAACTTATAAACAAAGACATTGGTAATCTCCAAACTCTGGACCCCACCCAGTTCGGGTTTGTAAAAGGCAGATCATGTCTCCTAAACCTGATAGACTTCTTTGAAGCAGTCATCAAAGCCCTAGACAAGGGTAAGGTGGTTCACACAGCCTATCTAGATCTTGCCAAGGTGTTCTACACCATCCCCCACTCTGAAATTATAGATAAACTCACTAAACTAGGTATAAATCCCTATCTCACAAGATGGGTTGCCAACTGGCTCATTGACAGAACCCACACTGTGAAAGTAGCACACTCCAAATCTGACTTCAGACCAGTGACAGGTGGAGTACCACAGGGTTCAGTCCTGGGTCTTCTCCTGTTTGATATCTACTTCTCTGAAGCACAGGCTAACACAGAAGGTCTTTGGCTAACAAAGTTCGCAGATGACTGCAAACTAGGAGCCATAATCAAAACTCCTAACGATGTGGACATCCTACAAAAGGGCCTCACTGAGACAGATGCCTGGTGTCAAAGCCATGGCCTCATGCTTAATGCCGAAAAGTGCATTGTCATCCCCTTTGGTAAAAACTCTGTACCCATGAACTACAACATAGGCGGTAGTACACTTAACACCGAAAGTGTGATAAGAGACCTTGGGACACAGGTGGACAGTAGTCCCTCCTTTGATAATCACATCGCCACAGTAGTTAGGAAATCCTTCTACGTGGCATACCTCATCACAAAAGGTTTCTCATCCAGAAAGAAAGAGGTCACTGTTCCCCTCTACTCATCACTCATTAGACCCATTAAAGAGTACAATGCCCCTTTTGGTATGTACCTCACAAGACATCTACAACAACTGGAAAGGCCACAGAAATACCTCACAAAGAGGTTTACTGGCCTCAAACAGATGCCCTATGCAGACCGTCTCAAAAAACTCCAGCTTTACTCCGTTGCATATGATCTACTCAGAGGTGATCTCTGCCTAACATACAAAGCTATGTCAAACCCAGAGCTGTTGGACATGCTCCACTTAAAAAAATCCCAATCCCTCTGAGCTACACGCTCTAGGGACCTAAACCTTGTCACCACAATAAACAAAACATGCCGGAGGGATAGATTCCTGTCCCAGAGACTTCCCATACTCTGGAATAAACTACCTATCTATATCAAACAAAGCTCCTCATTAGCACTCTTCAAGAAAAATCTTGATGATTGGATGGGAAATAGGAAATTCACCCCAGGGATCACCTCTGTGGCTCTGCTCAACAGTGGCACAGGAAAATAATTTTCTTGGGTGGCAAAAGCCAGGGTACCTTTTTGGCTGGGCTTGTATAGGCCCCAAGGCTGATAGCCTAGTACCTACCTATGAGCCTATGAACAAGCATCTGTAAAAGTCAGTGTGATAGTCAAATGACACAAAATTATTTACAAAACTCCAGCTAACTATGCTGAAATATGTTACACATACACTGCCCTATTGTCCTTGGTACAAATAGCAATTCCTCACATCCTCGCATATGAATCATCATAGAGACCTGATTCAAGACAGGTGAGAACACTCCATCAGTTCAAGCATGTCCTTCATGCCCTCAAAATGAATGAATTTGGTAGAAATGTTACTAGATCTGAAATTATTTGTCCATAAGTTAAATCTACATTGTTTATTAGGGAATTTGTCTGCTGTTAATACAGAATGTCGTATTTCCAGGGTATTTAACCCACTTTTGCACACTTCCCTTAGTTGTTTTGAGAGATTATGTGAAATTGACCTAAGGAACTTGGCTAAGGCTAATATTAGATCTAAAGTCAAGAATAAATATAATGTCCCAGATAGCCAGATTGATGCCCTTAATTTTTTGGTGGTACAGAATATCTGTGTTTTAAAGCCTGATAAAGGTGGAGGCTTGGTTTTGATGAGTCAAGATGTTTATCACAATAGAATATTGAGTATTTTGCTCACCAATAATTATGTGAAGGCATCTATTAATGAACTACATAGTGCTTATCAGTGTATTAGGAGTTTATTGAATGATTTATTTGTTGATAGAAGGGTTGATTTAGACATGCTTAATTTTCTGAGAATTCCATCCCCAGTTATACCAGTCATTTTTGGTTTGCCCAAATTACATAAGAATTTGAGTAACCCCCATTTTGTCCCATAGTTGATGGTCGTAACAGTATCACTTACGGTTGTGCCAAAGTGGTTGATATGAAATTGAGAAAATATCTCTCCAGTCAGTCCCAAATATGTCATGACTCCTGGCAATTTTTGGAATCTATTAACAGCTTAGTTTATTGTGAAGATGTCCATTTTTTAACTACTGACGTGTGTGATTTATACACTATCATCCCCCAGACCTTAGGAGTTTCCTGGGTGAGGGAATGTTTGCACATGATTGAAGTTGTGGGAGATGAAATTAATTTGATCGAATATCTCCTTGACATTATATTGGCTAACAACTTTATTTTGTTTGGTAGGTTAGTTATCTCCAGAAATCTGGTATAGCTATGGGCTCCCCCTGTGGGGGGAGCTTTGCCAACTGTGTTATGGCATACTGGGAGACTGTAATCCTTTTTAAACATGACATTTTAGAAAGCATGTAGTATGGTACACATGTTACCTTGATGATATTTTTATTTTATTTCAAGGTAACCAGGTTGATGCTGTTGAGTTTGTGAAAGTTGTATCTGAACTCACCAATTTTTAAAAATTTACCTATGAATTTAATACTAATAATATCAGCTTTGTGGTTGTTCTGTTGAGCAAAGATATTTATAATGACCGTTATATAGCCAAGATTTATTGTAAACCAACCTATTCCCATTGTTTTTTACATTTTGGAAGCTCACACCCATTTTTTCAGAAGTAGTCCATAGTAAAGGGGCAGGTGGTGAGGGCTGCCCATATGATTACTTTGGACCATGAATTTCAGTTAGAATGTGACATCCTTAAGGGAATGTTTGTTACACAAGGGTACCCTTCTGATTTAATTGAGAGCCTAATAGAAGAGGTTACTAATAAATGGAATTTAGGTTGGTTTAAGCCTATACTCAATAATGGGATGTTTTTTATGGATGAACCATTGCAAACCTCTGGGCAAAATAATAGTACCTTGAATGAAAGAGGTGTAACCAGTTTTTCCTTAATTTTTAATACAGCTTTATCCCTTGATGCCTATGAAATAAGATCTGTTTTATGTAAAAATGGGGCTTTTTTAATTCATGATGCAAGTCTTAAGAATAAGGTACCAGAAATCCCTAAAATTGTTTATAAATGGGGAGGTAACCTTAAGAATATGGTTGAGAGAAGTTATTTACCAACTTCTAGACCAGGGAGGATGTTTAAATGTGGTAGTTGTAACCTTTGTAAGTATATAAAGGTTACAAATAAGTTTTCCATTGGTTTGGTTAATTACTTTATAAAAGAAAGATTTAATTGCAACAGCACTGGGATTGTATACCTAGCTGAATGCCAATGTTGTGCCCAGTTTTATATTGGTAAGACCGAACGCCATTTGAAACAGAGTATATATGAACACAAATATTGTATTTTAAAAAAAGATTGTACTAATGCCCTAGCTAGACATATTAATGACTACAATGACAATTTCTTTTTATTTTTGGTCATTGAGCAGGTTAAGGTTAATCCTAGGGGTGGCCCTTGGTCTTTGAAATTGGAACAAAGGGAACTTTGGTGGCAACTGTTGACTAATGCCTATATGTTTCCTGGGTTAAATGAATTGAGCTCCTTGAAGTGCTTACTTAAACTGAAGTCCTTGGAGAGATGTTGAAATATTGATTACTTGTGTATATATATATATATATATATATATATATATATATATATATGTATGTATGTGTATATATATATAATTATTAATTATTATATTTTATATATATATATATATATATATATATATATATAAATATATATATATATATAAATATATAGATAATTTTATAATATTGAATTTGTATGTTTGATAGGTATTTTATATAGGAAATTTTTTAATATTGTATATATTGCATGCATTATATACTATTTATGGTAAGGGGGGAGTTGTTTTAATATATGATTAAGTGGTGATAATGTCATTAAGTGTTGGTTTTTAAACCCTTGATTAATTTGAATTGTTTGTCTGATGAAGGTTGCAGATTTGTGCGTCCAAAAGTGCTTACATTTACTTGGATTTACCAATAAATCATTTTGTTACTTCCTTGCCTTTGTTTTAGTTCAAGTCTAACACGATATACACCCAAAGCTTTGTTAAGATCTGTTGCAGTGTCTGAAAGCTATAGAACAATTTCAAAAACTTCTACTCTTCCCTTCCAGAATTCTTTGTTTAAACATATACATTTAATCAGTTATAATAACACTGTTTTTAACACAAGCATCTGTACAAGTCAGTGTGATAGTCAAATGACACAAAATTATTTACAAAACTCCAACTAACTATGCTGAACTATGTTACACATGCAATGCTCTATTCTCCCTGGTACAGATAGCAATTCCTCACATCATCACATATGAATCATCATAGAGACCTGATTCAAGATTGGTGAGAACACCCCAGCAGTTCAAGGTTGCAATGCCTACAGCACTTTCAGGCCAACCACATTAGATGAAGGTGTCACAAAAGGAGATACTGCCAGCATACCTAGCTGAAATTTTATAACTAATTGTATGTCATTGGTGAATATCGAAATGATTCATATAAGATGCTTGTGTTACAAATATATTAGAACTGTATGCCATGTGTATATCAAACTGGTTTGTACAGACTTGTGTTGAAAAGGTATTTTATAAAGTGTTTACGTCTAAAATGCTTCCACAGAGTACAATACTGGAAGAGAACAACAATATACATGTACTATTGTAACTGCCTAAATGGATATATTTTAACAGTGGAAACTGGAATACAGGTGGTTAACTTCAGTCCAGCAAATTTTAGGAAAATAGTTAAAATTTATAGACTATGTAATAAAATATGGCATCTTTCAGTTTTCAGTGCAGCTAGAGACACAGAGTATGTGCTGTGAAGCTTTCTGTATTGTCTTTAGGGTGAATTAATTACTAGTCTTGAAAGCATGAAGGAATGCAATTGTTTTATGACTTCAGCATCTGCCAAAGATCTGAGGTCAATGTATTTTCACAGGTAGATGCTAAATACTGCCAGCTTCCAGCAATGGGGGCTTTGCCTGGGAACTAATGTCAGATGACAAGAAGTGGTTTCATTATGCAAGCTAGCCTAGTAATGATTGGGATATCAATTTGATAAGTCTCTTAGTGAGACAGAGCACTCTGTACTCTGTCTTGGACCTGACAGTAACTAGAAGTTCCATTCAACACATCTGCCTTGCTCTAATGAAGTAATTTGCTAGGGAACAGTATACTTCTCTTAGATACAGTCAAGAATATAGTAAAGCTTAGTTTAGATGTTTTTCTTTCTTTATTTGAGACTATCCTGCAATGTTGTTTTAAATATTTCTTGTGGCTTTGAACTCTGATGTCACTGTGAATATATATCCAGTATTGTCTTGTTCTTTTATTATTTATTATTAAATATATTTAAACCCTTTATTGTGGCTGACCTGTGCAGAGATATTTAAGTTTTGAGAGTACTTGCATGTTTGTTTGGTGACACTGTGTGGGCAACTCCTAACAGCCTTGTTCTTGGTCAAATTATCACTTGTATTAGTATTAATATTACACAATAAAATTGGACACCCTTTGTTAAGGGCCTTAAAGTAGCTGATAATGGGTTCTGGTGGCAGTGATTATAGTCTGGGCAGAAGGGGGCATAGCTAGTAAACCTGTGCCAGCCTTTCCAGGTGTGTGTGTGTGTGTGTGTGTGTGTGTGTGTGTGTGTGTGTGTGTGTGTGTGTGTGTGTGTGTGTGTGTGTATAAAATAAATCTCCAATAGTGTGTGTGCCAGCTACTCGGGCAGGGACATGTAGCAATGGCTGGACAGAGAGAGCATTGGAGGACTTGGCTTGGAACCCTGGCTAAGGACTCAACTCTATAGCTGTAAGAATTGAGGCCCCTTGATTACTGGTCCAGTGGTGGCTTATCACAGAAGCCATTAAAGTGGAGGTGTCTCCATATTCTTAAAAATAATTCACCTCCAGACTCATTACATAAAATAAGATAATGGTCAGAACTCCTCCACATCCACTTACAATTAACAGAACTCCTTATCATATCATATCATAGCTAACTACAGGATGCCCTTATTCCATAACACCTATCCTAAATACTATGGAGCACCAATGCATTGTCAAACACCATTCTCCGAGGAGATATCAACTACCCGTCCATTAACTGGGAGACTTATACATCCTCAAACATGTATGCCCAGAAATTTCTGAATTCATCAATAGAAACTCTCTGGAACGGTAAATCCACATCCCAACATAGGGTGATAAAATTCTGGACTTAGTCATTACCAATATTGGACAGCTTTGCTCCACACCAATTGTCACTTTCAGATCATACATCAGTCCCAATCACTGTAAGACTGAAACGAGAAATATTTTTCAGTATGTCAGAATTCAGAGGCTATTCAGACTAATCTGCTAAAACTGGGTGATGACCTAACCAAATTCAAAATCCCCTTTTAACCTGATGACCCTATTGTTGATGCACAATTCCCTACCCTCAAATTCTATGCACATGTAACTAGCTGCACAGATGCACCTGTCTCCCTCAAATATAAAAAAACATGGCAAATTTAAGAATGCATGCCTATGGTAGAACTCAAAGATAACAGAACTAATAAAACTACAAAAACTACTACCACTATAAAAAGCTCACTTACTGTGTCCAAAGTAAAAATTCCAGCAACAAACGAATAGGAAGACACAGAGGCAGCTGATATATCCATTTCAAAGCTTTTACTGCAGTGCAACAAAACACAAACGCTTTCACCAAACAGGCATCATCAGGTGTATTACAAAAGCACTAACAAACACACCCCTATTTATACATCAAATGTCACATGATACAAATTCAAATTTAAAACCACAAATTTAAAGACACAACACATATAAAAGACATATAAATTTAATTTAAAAACATACATAAATAATGCATACTAAAGCTATACTTCAATACTAATAACTACCTTCTTAGGGGTCTCTTCTTTAATGTGGATACTAATGGAACTGATTCATTAAGCCCATGTCCTTCATCAGCCCTAAACCTCACTATCCATGTGTTGGTACGAATCAACGCTCAGAAGAGATACAAAGTGTTTCCCCATTAACATGTGAAGTTGCTTTGGTGAACGAGCTGGGAGCTCGAAAGAAGATTGTAACCATGAATGCACAAGTGTACTGAAGAAATTGCTTGAAACCACCACGATGTAGTTCAGATAGCATTTAATGGAAATAAAACAGGAACAAGCGCTTTCACGCAATAAGATTGCGCTTCATCAGGTTACAAGTGCATAGATCAGGGGTAGTAGAGAAATGTACCTTTGGCAGCAGTAATGATACTGATGGTTGTTTTTTCTTCCTCAGCGAGCAATTTTCCACTACCAGTGAAGGAGCAAACTTTTCAATGGCTGACGGAACACCAACGAGGGCAGAGTCGTAGCCGCAACAAACAAAAGATGGAAGGAACTGAGTACGCAGAATACAATAAAGAAGGCGTTTCGGAATGCCAAGAAGGACTAGTGTTGAACTTATCCAGTATAACTTTGACACCTTATGAACTGAGAGTTTTAGGTAAAGGGTTATCATTTATACCCTCTGCTTGTTCTAATTTTACGGATGTTATTTTTGATGTTAAATTATTTACTAGGAATTTGGGGTTGAAAGTATTGTTTAATAATTCTGAAAGTGTTACTAATGAAGAAAGTAATATTTTTTCTAAGCCCAGTTTGTTCTTACCTAAAACTAATCCTCTTATTTCTGCATTTGAAAAGTTAGTCATACAAGATGTGTATGATTTGAATGAGGCTAATACTAATGAGCATGCTTGTTACAAGAGGTAGCAAAATCTTTCTAAAGATGAGTTCAATGCACTGAAGGGGTTGGAGAACAATACTGATATTGTTATCCGGCCCGCGGATAAAGGCGGACCAATAGTGGTATTAGATAGGACCTGGTACGTGTTTAAAATGTAGGCATTGCTAAATGATGAGTTATTTTATGAGAAATTAACTCACATTCAAGTCAACACAATTATACATGATGTGCAGATTTTACTTAAATGTATGTTTGATATGAATCTTTTTGATAGTCATCTTTTGGAATATTTTTATATAAATAAACCTACCGTTCCTGTTGTACAAGGTCTCCCAAAGGTACACAAAGATGGGTCTGATCCACCACTTAGACCTATTGTTTCTGGTAGAAATTGGTGCACTGAGACTATCTCTATATATATAGAAAAACATTTGAGACCAGGTATTAATAAATTAACACGTATTAAGGGACACCGAACATTTTCTTAGAGACATGTATGAATATGTCTTTAATAGTTTGAATGATGATGTGGTTTTTGTTACTATGGATGTGGTGTCTTTATTTACTGTTATACCCAATTTAGATGGCCTTAATAAGGTGACTCAATTTTTGCAGCGGTTTACAGATTACACCCCTAACAAGGTTCAATTGTTGGTGAAACTGTTGGAGATTGTGCTTGAGCACAATATCTTTGCTTTTAGTGAGCAAATATATAAGCAATGCAATGGCGTGGCTATGGGCACTTCTTGCACCAATAGCTACGCCAATGCTGTTATGGTCGTTTGGGAGTATGACCATATATTTAGTGGGCCATTCAATGAACATGTTTTGTTTTTTCGTAGATTTGTGGACGACCTATTTATTTTGTGGAAGGGAGACCTTGATATATTTGTTTCCTTTATGGAATATGTGAATAGTAGTACCTGTTATTTGAAGTTTACATCTCACTCCTCAGAATTAGCGGTGGATTTCTTGAATGTTTCTGTTATTAAGGATGAAACTGGTGTTATTTACACTAAGTTGCACAGGAAATGTGAATCATTTATTACATAGGGACTGTCTTCATCCTCCTTATGTTTTTAGAAGTGTGGCTTCTAACCAGTTTTATAGAGCTTCAAGATTAAATGCTAGGGATAGTGATTTTATTGGTGAAGTTGATAACGTGAAGATGAGTTTGAAGGAGAGAGGTTATGAGGAATATTTTATACAAAACAACGCAGTTAAGGTTTTTGATAAAAGGATGAATGAAGCTAGACCATATTTTTCTACAGGTAATAGTGAGTTTGTTAGGAGGTGAGAAAGTAAGTATAACACTGGTTTGAGGTCTAAAGTTACTTATACTAGTGATGTAGATTGTTACAAGGATATCATTAAAAAACACTGGGGTGTCCTTAGAACTGATAATGATATCTCTAGGCACATACCTGAAGTGCCGTGTTTTTTATATAAGAACAGTAGGTCAGTGAGAAGTAGGTTGTGTTACCCAAAGGATGCAAGTAGGAATTCTCATTTAGTTGGAACTAAACCATGTGGTCATTGCAACTGGTGTGTATATATTGACAGCAGTTGCAAATTTGAACATCCCGACCAAGGTAGATGTTATAATTTCACAATAGCAGCTACATGTGATACCTCACATATTGTTTATTTAGCTCACTGCGTTGTATGCAAAAAGTTTTACATAGGTAAGACTGACCGTCCCTTCAGAGAGCGCATAAGAGAACATATCTACCATATGAATAAAGGTAATGTGGTTAGTGCATTGGTGAAGCATGTTTTGAGTACTGACTCTAGTCATGGTTTTAAATTTTTAGTAATTGCTAGGGTTTATGAGAATGTGAGGCAGGGTGATATACATGCTAAGACAGAGGATTTGGAATCCTCATGGATAGTGAGGTTTAGGGCTGATGTAGGACATGAGCTTAATGAATCAGTTCCATTAGTACCCAAATTAAAGAAGAGACCCCTAAGAAGGTAGTTATTAGTATTGAAGTATAGCTTTAGTATGCATTATTTATGTATGTTTTTAAATTAAATTTATATGTCTTTTATATGTGTTGTGTCTTTAAATTTGTGGTTTTAAATTTGAATTTGTATCATGTGACATTTGATGTATAAATAGGGGTGTGTTTGTTAGTGCTTTTGTAATACACCTGATGATGCCTGTTTGGTGAAAGTGTTTGTGTTTTGTTGCACTGCAGTGAAAGTTTTGAACTGGATATATCAGCTGTCTCTGTGTCTTCCTATTCGTTTGTTGCCAAAGATAAACAGGTTCTATAATGAAAGAAAAAAAACTAATTGAATAAGAAAGTAAATGTAACTCTCAAAATGTTTAAACTGCACTTGATAAACTATTTCTACACTGACAGGTAGTATGGCTTGACAGTTTGAAGTAAATGCTTGGCAGCTTTTATGGTTTCTGCCCTTTCCTCTGTAGGGCACAGTTGTTAGCTTAAGGGAGCATTTGTTATGCTTAAAAGAGTCTGATATATAAATTCATGGCTCTGAGTGAATCTCCGTTTTCTGCACTGGTAGCAGGGCTATACTGCCTGAGGTAATCAGACATTTAAGCAGTAAAGAAAACATTTTTTTAAATAGAGCTCTCCTTTTAATACTAACGATTATACTGGTATTTCTGCACTGCCAGGTAGTAGGGCTTGACAGCCTGAGGTAAATGCTCAGCAGTTTTCAGGGTCTCTGGCCTTTTCTGTGCAAAGAAAAGTTGTTAGCTTAAGGAAATGTGTTTTACATTAGGTTACTTCCTTATTCAGTATGTAGACTTGATGTTAGCAATATATTCACTGAATAATTATGCCTTTTGGGATTTAATTGAACATACTTTCTATAGAGTAAATGCTATAAAAACTATTATAAATGAAAAGGGGAGGCAGTGAGAAATATCTGTGAACATTGACTTAAAACTGAATCCCTAAGATACATTTGAAGCTACAGCTTAGCAGCAATGACTGTACATGTCAGTATAAGGGCACTAGAGCCTATAAAGGAATGCACCAAAGAGTGTCTAGATAATAATGTAGAAGGCACTCAGCTGTCACTTAATGTGCTTTCAGTTATATGTGATAGTTCAATCAGTGAATGTAGTAAGGAAGAGAAAAAAAGAAGTGTCAAAAGGGAGTAGTACAGGGAGTATCTTTACTCTAAGTACAGTTAAGAAACAGAAAGAATAAAATGCTGGTTACCAACACCACTGCATGTTAATCATTTAAAGATATAGTCAAATATGATGGTTAATAGCAAGAGATAAACAAAAATACAGCATGGAGAGAAAAAGAGAACATCAAAATGTGACTTGGATAAAGGCACAAGTGAAAGTTCCCATTGAATTACACCTGAATATTCATTCATTCAGGATGTGGACATGGCTTCACAACTAGTGGATCCCAGCAATGAGGTTGTGCATGTCCCAGGATCAATGTGCTTGACAAAAATAAAGGTCTGTACCAGCCCCCAGCTATCAAGCAACCACACATCTCCCTCCTAATGTGGATTGTCTCCAACTGTGAGAATGATAACTAATGAGTTTAAGCAACATTTCATCCTGCATTAACAGCTCTATAAAAGTCTGTGCCAGCCTCCAGCTATCAAGCAATCACACCTCTCTCTTCTAATGTGCATTGTTTCCAACTGCGAGGACAGTCATAAGCAAACTAAAAGAACAAAGGGTGCCTGCACTGAGTTTAAGCAAGATTTCAGCCTGTGTTAACAGCCTTGTATATTGTTTTTCAATAATTGCCACAAATCATCTTAAGTCCTCTAAAATAATGTTATTGGTATTTGACCTATTGCTGTACTGACCACTATAGTTATGCACGCATGACTTTAGGATACAGTCAGTATCAACCCCTTATCTCTGGTTCCAGTTTAATAGTGCCTTTCTCAAATGTAATCTATTTGTTAGGCTCCTGTTTATAGTGCATTACCCCACCCCACATGTACTATCTTTCTAGGATGCCTAGTTATGCAGCTGCAAAAAATATTTTTTCCTTGCTGCTTAGAAAGAATCTGCCTCTAGTTTATATTGAACTTAACCTATAAAGGTTTGATAATATAGGCTATACAACTTCCAGTTAATAGTGCCTTTTTCAAATATAATCTACCTGTTAGCCACCTTCCCATTAGAATAGTGCACCACTCCCCCTTCCACTATCTCTCTAGTTTCTATTGTTATGCAGCTGTAACATGTATTTTTTTACTTCACAGAAAGAAATTATAAATATATAATATATAAATATTATAAGTAATATAACAACATTAAATTTAACCTATACATTTTAAAGTACTACAAGCACCACTAATAAAAGTTAAACTGAATAAAAATGTTTTGCTGCAGACAGGAAATTTATTTTTTTATTTTTATTTAACATTTGTCAACTGGGAAAGTCCGACTTGGAATGAAGCCAATTTTAAGTAGAGGCCCAGGGAGAAATGCCCCAGATGCATGTCTTTGTAATGTGGGAGGAAACTGGAGCACCTGGAGGAAACCCACACGAACACAGGGAGGACAGGCAGACTCCACACAGAAGGCAACCCAGCCGAGAATCAAACCAGAAAACCTCTTGCTGTGAGGGGACAACGCTACCACTGCACCACTGCACCATCCATCTGGAAATCTTCTGAGATTTTTTTGGGGGCCAAACTACAATACTACCAGGTGCATCACATTCTATTCACCTTGCTGCACCTGGGCTCACTCTGCTCCCCTACTCTACCACCATACTGCATCTACCCACACTTCCTCTACATTTATTTCTTACCTTAGCCCACCCTCACAAAAATGCTACCAATCCACAACAACTTCCTCCTGCCAAAACTTAGCTAGCCAGTAACAACCTCTTACATCATTAAATTCATATAATTGACAAATACTTTGACCCTCCCACAAAATAATACTGCAAATCCACAACAACCTCCTCCTGCCAAAACCTACCTAACCAATAACAACCTGTTTCATGTCCAAATTACTAGAATTCACAAATACGTTTACTCACCTTCAAAGCAATACTACTAAGCCACCACTTCCTTCCACCAAAACCTAACCAACGGGTAACAGCTTGTTACATCTCCTTATTACTATAAATGACAATACCAATACTCAACACTTCTTCATCTAAATATGCTCTCCTTTAAAACACCCCATACCCTAAATTCACCACTCACCACCATGATACAATGTCTCATGCTAATCTCCCTCATACTAATATTATTAACCTACTCTACATCTTACCAAACACAACTCCCTGACTACTTCACCTGTTACAAAAAGACACATGAGTAAAATGTAATCCCTTCATCAATCCTGTTCAGTATAGGCCCCCACTTATTTAAAGATCAGGAGGAATTTGCCCCAATCCTGGACCCTCTCAGGCACCAAGTTACTCCACAAATAATAAATCAATCCTGCCTGAAAACCTAGACTCCTCTCCTGACAAAATAAAAAATAGCAATTAAATCTCAATCTATTCCATGTGAGCCTCAGAAACATTGTAAACAAAACTCAAGAGCTATATGGATGGATAAAATATCACTCCCCGACATATTAGTAATAACAGAATCTTGACTTAAACAAAATATCAGTAACACAGAAACCACCCCTCTCCCAGCTTTGACATCCATAGAGCTGACAGATTAAACAAAAAGCAGGAGGAGTAGCAATAATGTACCACAGTAGCATAAACTCTTCACCCTTCCCATCCCCCATACCATCCATCCACAATACCAAACCACTTCTAAGTATCCTAAAACTCAACCTACATAAAATAACATGCATGGCAGCACTTTATATCCCACCTGTAGACAATATTAGCATATTGCATGACATCCTATTCTGGATATTCCGCAATGTGCACACAGAGACAATTATATTAGGTGATGTTAACAACGACTAGTCAAGTCTCACCTCTGAAATAACAACTTCTAGTATAAATCTAAACAATGGCTCCCAACAACTAATCACTGGTCCTACCAGAATCAACCTTAAAAATGGTAAAAGTACTATCCTGGACTGATTATTAACAAGTCACCCTAACATTCTAAGCTCCCATGGCACCTTAGCAAGCACACTTAGTCACCACCTGTCCATGTATGCCACAAGATAATGCCGTACTTCTCCCTGGGAAAACACATGTAAATCCTCTTGCACCATGAACAACCTTGACCCAGAATTTTTTAACACCTCATTACAATCTCACAACTGGAGAATCCTAAAAATCTTGTCAATAGATGATGATGTTGTTGATTATTTTAGTAAAACAGTACATACAGTTTCCAATTAAGGAAAAGACAGATATTTTCTCTCTTTTTTTCATATTCACAAAATCAGTACACAAAGCATCTCTTTTTCAAGTAGCCTCTGAACATGATTCCAGAGGCACACCATATAATCTTGAATCTCAAACCAGCTCTGCCCTCTTCACTACAGATCACTGGATTCCCTGACTGCTAATGATATGCTTATTTTTGTTAGTGTGCCAAAACTCTGAGATAAACAGCCCCCTGAAGTCATGAACAACAAAACCAAAAATAAGTCTGATGCTTACTAGAAGATAGATCTTAATGCTCTTGTTTCATACAATCTATAACAACTTAAATTCGTCCTCAGTTTATCCGGCCTTATGCCTGTCTTCATTTTAATCTAATTCCATTAGTAACACTTAATTCCTCTAGTTGATCCCAACTTGTACCTACTTCTAAATGTAAAACTACCTTAATGCTTTATCCCTTCCTGAACCCCTTTACACAATTTTAACTAATGTAGTTTGACACCAAGGTCACTTTTATCTCATAATACAAATTTAATACATTTCATTGTTGACTACTGTATTATGAACAGTTTTTTGTCTCAATAGAAACTACTATAATATTTTGTTAATTTTCTTCCACTCTATATATATATATATATATATATATATATATATATATATATATATATACTTGAGTATGCATGTAAACAATCCAAAATCTCTAATTTCTAACCTTTGCTCATTTATTGCTCGCTTATATGTATGCTTCCTACATATTTTTCTGAAATCATGTTGTCTATACATACCACTTAGTATAAATATTTCTACATTTGTAAACTGTTCTGCTTCTTACTTTTTGTTGCATGTTTACTGTTTGAGTCCAGATAATGGCTGAGACTGGTCACTCCGGATCATTCCATTAAGTTGGTCAAGAAGCAACAAATGAATAAAAACTTATCACAACACGAGAGTAGGCAAGTTAAAAACTGATTTAAATTTGATTTTGTAAAGTGATCATCAAATATCTTTTGATAGCACTTTGTTGTCCCATATAAGATGTATCATATGGGATGTTTACCAGATTTGAAATGGGGAATATATGTTTTTTGATTAAGGTAGTTGAATGCAATGACCACCAGAATGAGATATAAAGAATAGGTACTACAACTGAAAGAACAAAATGTCAGGCTACTGAGGTGTTTGAGCTCGCCCAATTCCTTGACTGTAGGTAGCTGAGCAATTATTATAGGAGTTACACTGCTGGTGTCTGGCTTAAACTCATAATCTGTAGATGGACAGTCCATTTTAACACATGAGAAAAGAATGACTAGTCGCATGTGAGATTTAAGTTTTGAGTAGTCCTATGTTGCATGCAGAAGACAAGGGTACACTCAAACTGGTCCTGGTAACAGTAAAACACAGTATTATAGAATCATGCATACATGTGAAAATACTGGGACCTAGCATTCAATAATAATATAATTTAGCAAACTTGAGAAAAAACATGGGTTAATAATATACATGGCTCATTTACATGAAGCATGTATCAGTATATAATATAAATAGCTTAGGCCACCAAAGGATGCAGTATGGACTGTGACCCATGCTCACCACCCCATACAGTTCTTCTATTGGCTCATGTCTAAGGCCATGATATAGTAATGGATGTACTTTTTCTTTTAAAGGGACATGGCTAATTACAGTTTCCAGTCCTTGGTTTGAATATTCTATTTGTGTGATAAACTCTTTGCCGTAGCCATGACAGCTAGCACAGGAGATGCTCTTTGAGATTCTGGAATGCCTGTTCAAAAGCCAGTGTGCAGACAAACTTATTTAGCCTAATCTTTCAAATAAAATCTGTAAGATGGGTGGCTTTAGTGCTACAGTAAGAGACAAACTTTCTGTGATGCCCCACTCTCTTGAGGAGAACCCTTACCTACATTTCATATGAGGGCTAGGCAATGCCTATATAGATTCAACACCTTAGCAGGCTCTGCACACATCTTACCACAACCCACTCAGTTACTAAGGTAAGATACTTTTGACATTTCTACCAGGCATTTATTTTAACTCTTTCTTTTCCAGTCTGCTCAGGTCCATGTTGATTACGTTCCTAGCAAGACTAACTATGGATAAAAATATCAACTTTTTAAGCAAGAACATAGACCCAAGCTCCTGCTAGGATAAAATATAATTTTCTGGAAAGTTATTGATGTATTTCATCCCAAAGGGCATTCTGGTGAGTTCATGCAACCCAAATGGAGAAGCAAAAGCTGACCTCTTCCTTGCTGTCATCATCAAGAGAAACTGCCAGCTTAGTCAAATCAACAGCCGTCAGATACTTAGCACCACCCAACTTTTCCAAAGTATCTTCTGTTCTAGACAAGGGGTAAGCATCTGAATCTGACTGACTATATAATTTCTTAGAGTCCTACAGAACTTGATGGTTCCATCCTTTTTTTCATGCAAGGATTCATCATCTCCTTTAGATCCTTCTGCAAGGTATGCTTGACTTATTTCAGCCCACTATAAGGAGCCTGTATGATTAACATTTGATGTATTATCTCACCCTGGCATAGCAGTAAACATGTCCCCAAATCCTTGTAGTACTGCTCAGATTTCTTTATCATCTGTGCTGTGTCATCCTTACCTCATCCACTAAAGTATCAGACCCAGCCTCACTGAAATGGTCTGCTAAAAGGTCCCTCATGATTCTTTCTGTATCCTACTGAAAATATGAAGTGCCATTGTCTCTGTCATGACAGGGCTTCATCATGGTATCATAGTAGACTCTGTATTTTTGTCTCCTGCATGGCAATTCGCCACATAGCTAACTTTGTTTATCTTCTTCACAACAGTAAAATGACCCACTCATGCTGTCTGAAGTTTTTGTAACTTTTCAATCTTTATATGACAGGTAGTGGAAGCCTTTCCTAGATTGTTAAACTATGTTAAATGGTGGAAGGTTCTTTGTTAAAGTATGCTAAATGTGCTTTGCATATTTGGTTAGGTTTTATCCAAATAGGTGGCCTAGACTGTTCTTGAATATTTATTGTGACATAGTTGTATTAGATGTTTTTTAATACAATTTAAGGGAGACTGTATGCAAATTATCTGCTCTTATTCTTTTAATTGTTAGCGATACCACTACATGCTTAGGAAGCATAGCATACATTTCTCACTTGCTTGCTATCCATGAATAAATTACAAAACTGCTAAGTTAATTTACATCTACTGTTAGGAATAGTAAGACTCCAAAATCTTCCCTGGTCTCTTGCAGTTGGCATTTTTTTATCACCCAAGTCATTGCAAGTGTGTGGGGTGTAGGTAGACTGGAGCCATCACCTGTTTATACACACACATATATATATATATATATATATATATATATATATATATATATATATGTATAGATAAATACACACATACACATACACACACACATATAAATACAGACACAGCCACACACACATGATATATATATATATATATATATATATATATATATATATACACACACACACACACACACAAACATATATATATATATATATATATATATATATATATGTACACACACACACACATATATATATATATATATATATATATATATATATATATATATATATGTACACACACACACACACACACATATATATATATATATATATATGTACACACACACACACACACACACACACACATATATATATATATATATATATATATATATATATATATATATATATGTACACACACACACACACACACACACATATATATATATATATATATATATATATATATGTACACACACACACACACTCATATATATATGTATATATATATATATATATATATATATATACATAACCAAACACACCACAAATGATAGTTATGTAAACACAAACCCAACGAAATTCCGGAAGGACCACAAGAGCAGCTAAAATAGCGTGATAAAATCACTTCTTCACTTCAAAGTTAATAAAAACAGGTTTAATAAGAAGGTTGTGAGCGCTTTTATATATATAAATTTTTAATAGTATAAATGTTAGTATTTTGTATTAGTTATATTAATATTATTAAGTTTGAAAGTATTTTATATACAACAAGTGTAAGTGTTTGATGGGAAATGTTTTGTATTGTGAGGGTATATTACTTTAGGAATAGGTGTGGTAGTCATTTTAAATGTTTTAAACATTTTCATTGGCTAATTAATTAATTGATGAAGTATATAGTTCCTGTTGTTGAATTTATTTGATGTCTGATGAAGCAGAGGTGCACTCTGCGAAAGCGCTCACAACCTTCTTATTAAACCTGTTTTTATTAACTTTGAAGTGAAGAAGTGATTTTATCACGCTATTTTAGCTGCTCTTGTGGTCCTTCCGGAATTTCGTTGGGTTTGTGTTTACATATATATATACATACTGAAATCAAAATGCTTTATTGTAAACTGAGTCACTTTTTAATTACATTTGTTTTCTTTTTCTTTTATTCTCTCTTCCTTATTTCTCTTAGTATCTTTACCAAATAATGCACCCACCATTTTGAAACACATCATAATGCCAGCATAGTCTATTTCTCACTCTGCTGCCAGGATTAACAATTAACCTAGCAAATGTTAAATGCTGCACCGATATTTATAAGTCCTCGTTTCTACCAGTATTCACCTTCAGGGTGACTGAACACCAGTGGTATGTGCCATCTTGTGTCTGAGTCAGGTTATACCTGCATTGTCGTAACACCAAATAATTCTCCTCTCCCTTTTCAATTAGTATGCTTACTAACTACAGTCTAGACGTTCATATAACTACTCTTAAAATGCATCAACTAAAATGTCAGCTATATCATTCTTTATGATTTTTACATGACTGATATAGTCTTATATTTCACTTACCAGACTAGCAATCAACTATAATTCTTTCTTGAATATTTTTGCTTTCAATTCCATGCACAGGTTTGAGCCTGCTATATTTATGCTCACTACAGTTAGGTTCTCTTTCTCTCTCTCTCTCTCTTTCTGTCTGTCTGCTCCCCTATCCCAGCCCAGTTCTCATCCATCCCCTTACTCTACATTTAAACTTCACTGTCTCATTTCCTAGTTTCTCTCCATCCAGTAGACCTCTCCTAACGAATATCCCACATTTATGAGACTGACACATAGTCCTCACTACCCATTCATCTGTCTGTTTTCTAATCTCCAGATAATCTTCTCCTAATTATACCGCTTTTATGTCCACCTACCATCACCTCCACCACATCTAAGCTCTACCTACCATCCTCCCACTCTCCTCCCACCTCGCATTTGTCTTCCTCCACATATATTTTCTCCTCTTACTTCCTCTAACTGCTACTACTTATCTCTTATTGTCTATCAACATCACCTATCCACACAATATTACTACTCTTCTCTCCTACCCTTAGGAGCTCTTTAACTAATCTTAAACTAATGCCATGCCTTCAGCTATCCCTGGCTTCCTTATATTGCAGCTTCATCCATCTTTGTGCTACACTCTTTCCACACTCTGCTGTCTATATTTAGTAAAACTTTCATACAAATGCTCATCCTACTTCTTCATCTCTTAGCTCACTTAACATCCTTCCATGATAATATCACCATAAAACACTTGCATTAACAATCTACTGATCCAGATGCATTTTCAGCATTCATAACTGAGGGGGAGATCTGAATATTAAAATAATCCTTCACTGGACTAGTTCCTCAACTACCTCATTAATAGATCCCAAGCAGTTAAGTAGTAAAATAAACTATCTTCTTTCTTCACATAACTGTCCATGCTCCTCAATGATCTATTTTTAGTACCTTGCTCTTTAACATGTTCATCAACAGCCTCTGTACTACAACCAGGAATACGTCCATAGTTCAATACACCAATGATTCTAGTATTATCTACGCAGCGAAAAACATTGAAACTCAACATTAAATAACCCAGTATTATTTTTATTCCATAGAGACCTGGATGACAAAGTCTCAGCTATTTTTCAACCCAAAAAAAGTCAAAGCTAACTCTTTTCACATCCAAACAGTCAAACATTAAAAAATGTTTTCTCTATTTTCTCTACAGATAATACTAAATTTGCCAACATACAATCTACCCAACTCACCAAGCTAGAACAATTCTACAATAAAGCAGCCAGTTCTGCTACAAGCCTCCCATATAAGTCACACCATTTTTCTATGTCCCTCAAGGAGCTACGGTAGTTAAAAGTAACACATCAGCTAACTGACTTATAACTCCATATCTATAAGCCATATAACTGCCCTGGCCAATATTATTCAAAGCTACACTTCCATCAGATCACTATGTTACATTAGCAAGCTCTGACTACTTATCACCAAATCCAACAACAGTGTTGGCAACTGTCTTTTCTCTGCCTATGTCTCCAAATTCTAGAACACTATTCCTTTTTCTCTGAATCTAGACCATTCCCTAGCTTTCTTCAAATCACAAATCAAATCTCATCTCACAAGCAAATCACTCTGCTCATGTTCCTGTCCTGGATAGCTACTTAATAGTTCATAGAATAGTTAAATACCCTGCTTTTATTTTTTTCATCTTTCTTCCTCATTACTCCTGATTTTCTATCTCTTTGTAATCTCTTCTCTACTATACCAAGTCCTGTCTTTCTGTCCTCTAATAATGAAAATTATCTCAGACTCCATATATACCTTAATTTCTTCAAAGTCATTTTGTGATAGCTCATTTTGTCTATATTATCTAAACTGTATATCACTGTATTGTAAACTGCTCTTTTACTGAATGTCATATACATTTTCCTAAATGTTTATGTGTAGGTTTTCTCTCTAGACCTTCTCTAAAAAGGGGTATTTGTACCCAGTCAGACTTTCCCAGTAATGAAAAGCCATGAATATATAATAAAATAAACTTTTCCACCAAACCATTTGTGAATGTTATGATGTATATTCTAATGCTTTACTCCACCAATCTCACGCTTCCACAAATAGGTCAGCATGTCTAACATCAAGATAACCTTTCTGTCTGTCAGTAGTTCCTGGAAAAAGGCACCTTTTTGTAATTATCTAACTGAGAATTTTCCACATTTAATTCATCAATAGAGGGAAAAAGTCATCATATCAGCATACCTAGTATCAGAGTCTACTGCCACCAAGGTATATCTCCAGCCTAAGGTGCTGTGGTAGTAAGAGGCCTCACAATATCTATGGCTGCCCTCCGAATGCAATGTCAGATTTATTCTTGCCTTGCTACCTTTTTTTCTCTGTTTACATGTCTTGCACTACATTTTTCCTTAGTTTTCAATATCTTGCCAATAACAAATCTGAAAGCTTCCCTTTTGTATGCTTCATGCCCATATGGCCCAAAAAAGGAATATCACTGATGAAGGCCAGAAGTGCCCAGTGATGGTCCCTTGGGACTATCAGATGCTGTATCACATCTCCCTGTAGACCTCTTTCAGGAGTCCATTCTCTGTATAGTAACCATCCTGTTCAGCATGCAGTCTCCCTCTACTTTTGAGAGTCAGCAGCCTCTTTGTCCATATCACATAACTTCTGCAAGGTAGTATCTGAAAACTGTGCCTTCTCAGCTTTGTTTTTGTGCTCTTCCCAAATTCATTTTACAAAGGAAGCCTTGTATCTAAGGAAGTCTATTATTTTTTTACAGCTGTGGTTCAGATTTAGGTTTGTAGGTACCCCTTACTTCTCAGCCTGAAACAGTTGATTCCTGAGGAAGTCCAAAACCTTTGGACAGCCATGACTCAAATTCAGGCTTGCTGTTGCTGCTGCAACCTAACTGTTCTACTGAAGTAGCTGGATTATCATTTGGAGGTATGGGTACTGTCTGGTCTCCCATGTGCTGCCTTTCTCATTTGATTTCCCCCATATAGAATTATAGGATCATAGGAGGTTACTAGATTAATGACCATAGGGCATTTTCAAGACTAGCCAATTTTACCATTATTTCCACGATCAGTACCTATCTCCCTAGTCCAAGAGGGGCACAGGTGGAACCCCAGGGTGAATTTATGGTTATCCAGTCGTCCAGATTGCTCTTAAAGAGGGTCAATGAGGTGCTGTGCTTGACATAAAGTAGGAGTCCATTGCAAAGGTGTGGTAACCTCTGGGAGACAAATCTGCCCCTCCAACATGTTCTATTAATGTCACATACCAGGTTAAGGCCATTGGAGCGAGTAACCCATGTACCATTTGACTTGTGGATATGCAACATTTTAAATAAAGCAGGGTCAAAGATTGCTTTATATGCAAGGCAGAGATTGCCTCTGAGTAGTCTCTATGACACAGAATAAAGTGACAGTGATTTCAAATGATCTTCATAGGACAGATGCTGAAGACCTTGAATTTTCCTTGTAAGAAACCTTTGAGGTGTCTCCAATTGCTGCAGGTGCTTGGAAAAGTACATACTAAAAGGGGCATTGTACTGAGTTATTGGCCTGATGAGGGAAGAGTACAGGGAGGTTATAACTTCCTTTGTTTTTTGCAGGCAATGCCCTTACTTATGAGATGAGCAATGTAGAATGCTCTTCTTACCACTGTGGAGACATGGTGATCAAAGGTAAGGCTGCTTTCAAACTGTGTGCCCAGGTCTCTCACCACTAAGTGCGTACTTTTGGTGTTGTTATTGATGTGATAGTTACCAGTAACATAGCTCTTACCAAAAGGGATAATAACATTAGCTTGACAACATTAGCTTGCATGTAACTTCTTCTACATAAAATACTCTATTATCAAAATCATTTATTATTATTAAAACATCTGTTGGGATACCATTTTCACTTCCAGCTGTTTGTTTCCATCTCTCATCCCATTCCAGGTGAACTTTAGTCAATGGCACCTGAAAAGGTGTCCCTTCCATGACCCAAACAGGAGTGAGCTACCTGGGAAGGTAACAATCTTCGCTAACAGCTGTACACTTTAAAACAGATATATTTGATACAGTATCTTTACTTTTCTTTCTTCTCTTCCAGGATAGGATTCAGGCCATTGTGGTAATTTGGAGCAGCGGCAGTATCAAAACATCCCACCACTACTGTGGTGCCACCTCTGTTAGTTTCCTCGCAAGACTCTTTTTCCTTACCTTGTCTCTGTGAAAATTTGGAATGTGCGTGCACTATTTTTACAGTGTAAGAATTCAGTCCTAAGAGCCTGGTGTATGGGTGTTAATAGTTTCCACTTTCCATTTGGAATTTGATGTGATGACTTAGGCTAAGCACTGGGGTTCCCTTATAACCATGTGTAGGGCTAGGTATTTCTTCTTATGTAGTCAAGCCAAGCTGGCAAGATAAAGGTTATCCGTTTCTATACAGCTCTTCAAATGAAGTATATTCTGTTTGTCACACAGGTTATTATATCCTGAGGCAAAGTATTGAATGGTTTCTGCCTTGTCATGAGCTCTCCCAAATTTTCAAAAGTATCAGTTGTTACCCCTTCACTCACCTACTGAAGTAAGCAATTATTTTCAATATAGAAGAGGAAAAAAGATGGAACTTGCCTATGGAAATTCAAGAGGTATACAGTATTAATGAGTTTAAAAATAAGGTTGATTTATGGTTTAGAGAAAAGGTGCATTGGTTATTATCTAGTTGGAGAGAGGCCAATAGTGATTTTTGTTGAGGTCCGTGGTCGACTCTTGAACATTCAACAAGTGTTTAGCGGTACAGTTAAATCACTGACAGTTGTGTTCTGCTATTCTCTTATGTTTTGTATTTTTTTCTGTTAACTTTAAAAGTGAGTTTTGAATGATAAAATAAATATTTTTTAAACATTAAATGATCTAAAAAGTCACTAAGATAGTTAAAGCATGCATAGCTATGCAGACAGATAGAGAAGTAAAAAGTCTCATGCATCTCATGAAGTTTGATGCTGTTTACATACACTTTCAGAAACTTGACTAACACAATCATATTCATCCCTGTGTTTCTACTGAGAAAATATTTTAATGTTGACATTCTAAGGTGTGATTTTCACTACTGCTACTGTACTTGGCAGAGAGGGAGCAACGCCTTTGGTATGAATGCTGCTGTTCCTTTTCTGTAGTTTCGCGCTATTGTTTTGTTTCCTCATCTGTAGCTTTGTACTACTTCTCTCTGCTCTTTCCCCCTACACACCCTAAGTTATTTCATTCTCTCTCTTATGCTTCAAGGTGTCTTATTTTCAGCTCCAACTCCTTTAAAAGGTAATCAGGGAAAGAATTCTGCTGTCCTTTTCTTGCATAGGTTTATAAGTTGGTGGTAGGCTCTCTGCCCTTATGGGCCATTTTAAGCCTAGCCAAACTTCCCATCCCAATGATAAGAATCAAATCATGCAATCTATGTGTAGGAGGTAAACACATTAACCACTATACTAACTCCCAACCCTTAAAACACAAACAATTATCGAAAATCATTTCCCCTACAAATATAATAATTTTCTTCAAATGCTGACCCCTATTGCTGTAATATTTTGTGAATGTGCAAACTTATTTTTGAACAAAGCAAAGTACATCCACAGGAGCAAACCACGACAGTACTATTAATATTCCAAAGGCTTCAAGCAGTCCAGTAAATTCTTCAAAGAATTTTATGCTGTCCAAATCTTTCAAGGAAAGACACTTGTGATCTTAGTATCAAAGGGACAAAACCATGTCAAAGATGCAATCAATGTGGGTTCATAGATGTTATGGATACTTTTGTTCATCCAGTTTCTAATCATATTTATATCCTCCATGCCACAGCAGATTGTCAAACAGAACATGTTGTTTATTTAGCTAGATGCACATCATGTTGTGCGTTCTACGTAGGAAAAATGAATAGAAAGCTCAGGGAGAGTTAGGGAACATCAGTATGATATACGTATTGGTTCTGTACACCTTTCGACAGATCCTACACATCAATTTAAGTTTTCAGTACTACAGGTCATTACTCCTGGAATAAGAGGCAGGGATTTTAGAAATTATACTGAGCGCAGTGAAATGAAATGGATAATTAGATGCAGGGCTGATAAAACACCCGGTCTCAATGATAAAGTGCCTTTGAAGCCTGTGTTATATAACAGGAGGTTAAAAGTAGTTAGATAATTATAGTATAAATATATATTTAAAGAATTTAGTATATATACTATGTAGGAATGATTGCAATTAACATTATAGATATTTAGTTTTTACATATATGTTTTATCATAAATTTTTATTATTCTTGACTTTTTATTATTCTTGATTTTTTATTATTCTTGATTTTTAGTTTGTATTTTTAAATGATGCATTAAATTTTATTGGTTGTAATCAGGTATGCACTGTATTAGATACATTTTGATTGTATAGTATGAATATCCCTGAGCGATAGCTTAATTAATTGGAATGGAGAAAATGATGTCATTAATTAAACATGACTATTAGTATATATAAGTTCATCCTCTTTTCTACTTTTGTATGGTCTGATGAAGCCTATATGGTGAAAGCGCTTACCGGTTTTAATAAAGGAGTTTTTAATATTTATGTACTGTGTTTAGCAGCATTCTTTGAAGAATTTACTGGACTGCTTGAAGCCTTTGGAATATTAATAGCACGGTCGTGGTTTGCTCCCGTGGATGTACTTTGCTTTCGTTACTTTTATCTTTATTATTCATCAAACGGGAACATTTACTTTGTGGTGGTGCTTATTGGTTCTATTGGTATTATTATTTTTGAACAAGTTACATACAAGCACATGCTGCAAGCATTACACAAGCATAGCCTTGCCTCAGTAAGTCAGATAGTTCCTGAAAGATACTCAGAAAACAATGTACTCACCTGAGTAAAGAGAAAATACCTGCTAATATTCCTAGAGATAATAATTTGACATAATTTGTTTTTTCTTGCTACTGCTGGATAAACTCCAAACTTTCTTGTCTAACACTTACCTGTGAGTTTCACTAATGTTATGTCTTGTACTGCTCATTTTTGTCAATGATTAATAGAATTTAATGTAATTTTACTCTGGTAGCATGGCCAATGGAAAACTGCACCTAAAATTTTTCCATATTTTCTGAAATGTTCATGCAGCTCTCTGTACAAAATCTACATTTTTATTAATAATTTGTGGCATTATATTTTTGACTAAAATGCCATCCAATCAAATTAAAAAAAAAAGTTGTATGGTTTAACAAAATAATGCAGTGTATGTTAAAGAAAACCAGGAAGCCACTCTCCAAAAAGCCTCTAACAAATTTTCTTCAGAATCAGTAACCAAACTTCACCGGCATACAAGACAGTTAATAACTCACAGTTGGACAAACTATCATCTGGGAGGCCTTTTGATTTTTACTCCTTAACTAGTTGTTTCACTAACTTTTATTCTTCAAAGCTCACTTTTCTTGTTTCCTTAATTGTTTTGACTAAAAAAGAAAATAACTAGTGTGCAAAGTATATTTGCTTTGTGGCTGAAAGGGTAAATACAATATTTGGTTATAAACTGTTTTGCAATCTTCATATGTTCAGTTTGCAATATCTGTACCACTGCAAGTCAATTAATATGTACTAAATGGAATATAAATCCCATTGAACAGCACCAGCTAATATAAAACAACTAGGGATAAAGTCTCACAATCTGCACCACTGGCAACCATTAAAATGGGATAGATAGAGTTTTTAATTTCTTTAGCTATACCATTGTTGATAATTAATATGTGATGATCAGGCTATTATGTGAAAAAAGATTGGCCTTAAGAACATAATGTGCAAGTCTCTTTCAAGTTATGTCCAACACCTGGCATACCCAAATAAATCATACACTGAGCAGCTGCAAAGAAGCGTTATAATCACTCACCTCTCATGATTTTAACCATTTTGCTCTTAGCCCTACCAGTGTTAACTTACTAATAGAAATTGAAATTTGGCCAAGATAATTGCACACACACACACACACACACACACACACACACACACACACACACACACACACACACACACATGCGCGCACACACACACACACGTGCGCACGCAGACACACACACACACACACACACACACACACACACACACACATTTCCCAGGATGGACTACCAGCTGCTAACACTCCTTTCCTTAACCTTCTGGTAGCATGGTGCCACCAGATGGGCCAACTTAGTGCAATAGGAATGTTGTTGCTGCACTATCTCAAAATAAATCAGCTATTAAATAATAATTTGTTATTGGTGGCTAAAACAGTTATTTTTCAGAAGGTGGATGCCAACGGATATGATTCGCCAGTACTGTGCCAATATCATTATCTAATAACTAATCCAGCATACATAAGCTTCTAAAATTAAATACTTCTTTATATGTGAAATAAATGATTACACTTTGTGAATTATCTATACAAGCAAGCAGATACATGTAAGATGTAGTATAAAATGAATGGTTTAAACAGACAAATGGCAATTAGAAAAACATTAGCAGTCAACCATCTGCTCCTTCTACAACCACTAGTCAACGGTTAACTGTGTTCTAACTACCTCTAATTTCTGAGTATTTAACTTTTGCGGAAGGCTCAAAGACCATAGGACAGATTCCCAAACAGTTGTTCTCTGTGTAAGTCTGCCCTGATTCTGAAAGACTTGCTTTCATTGTAAGTGACTCACTTCAGTGTAAGGCATATCCATAAACAGGTTTACATGGGGTGGCTAGATTTCAAATGACCTGCTGTCAATATAAGTGGTGACTTAAACTGAGAGCAAATCTTTTGGAATCAGGCCCAATGAATTCCATTCATTAGCTCTCAGTCCAAAAACTCTATTGCCCACTCCAGTAGTCAAGGATTAGTTTTAGGAGTTCATAGGTTCATAGGTGTGTACTAGGCTAATGGCCCTGAGGTCTTTACAAGTCTAGCCATGGGATTACCCTGGCATAGTGCCACCCGACCTTAGTTCCCAGTGCCTCTGTCAAGTAGAGCCACTGGAGTTATCCCCGGGGTGAATTTTCTGTTACCCATCCACTCATCAAGATTTCTCTTAAAGAGGGTCAGTGAGGTGCTCTGCTTGACATGTATAGGAAGTCTGTTCCATAGCATGGGCAATCTTTGGGTTATGAACCTGTTCCTCCAGCATGTTCTGTTAATTGTGGTAATGAGGTTGAGGTCTCTGGAGCATGTGGTGTGGAGGGATTGGCATTTAGATGTAGCATTTCTAACAGAGCTGGGTCAGACATGGCTTTGTAAGTCAAGCAGAGATTGCCTCTAAGTAGGCAATTTGAGACAGAGAATAGTTACAGTTTTGTGTCTGTCCATATAGGGCAAGTATTTAAGGCCTTGGATCCTCTTTGTGAGGTACTTTTGTGGCCTCTCCAGTTGTTGCAGGTGTCTAGTGAGGTACATGCCAAATGCGCTATTGTACTCTATGATTGGCCTAATGAGGGAAGAGTAGATGGAGACAATGACCTCTTTCTTCCTGGATGCAAAACCCTTAGTAATGGGATGTGCCACATAGAAGGACTTTCTGACCACAGTGGCAATGTGGCGATCAAAAGAGAGGTTGCTGTCAACCTGTGTTCCCAGAACTCTTATAATGCCTTCTGTGTTCAGTGGACTGCCATCAATGTGGTAATTCATGGGAACCGGGTTTTTCCCAAAGGGGTTGTCGACACATTTTTGGCATTGAGCTTAAGGCCATGGTTCTGACACCAGTCATTGGTCACAGTGAGGCCATTCTGTAGGATGTCAACATCACTTGGGGAGTTAATAATAGTTCCTAGCTTGCAATTGTCTGTGAACTTTGTCAGCCAGACTCCTTTCTTGTTGGCCTGAACTTCAGAGAAGTAGATACCAAACAGCAGAGGACCCAGGACTAAACCCTGTGGGACTCCACTCGTGACTAATTGGCAGTCTGACTTGGAGTTAACTACTTTCACACTGTGGGTTCTATCTGTGAGCTAGTTTGCAACCAACCTAGTGATATAGAGGTTGATGCCAAGCTTAGTGAGTTTTTCTATGATTCCTGAATGGGGAATGGTATCAAAAGCCTTGGCCAGATCAAGGTAGGCTGTATGAACCACCTTGCCTTCATCCACAGCTCTGACGACTGACTCAAAGAAGTTGACCAAGTTGAGCAGGCATGATATACCCTTCACAAAACCAAACTGTGTGGGATCCAGATTTTGGAGATTCCCTGTATCCTTGTTTATTAGGTCCATGATGATGTGTTCCATAGCTTTGCATATCAGACTCATCAGGCTAATGGGGCGATAGTTCCCAGGGTCTGTAGTCGCTCCTCCTTTGTGGAGAGGGATGACTGTAGCAGTGCGCCATTCGGCAGGGACAAAGTGGTTTTAGAATGCAATTATTTATTTATTTCCCATTTGGTTTAGATTTCAAATTAAAACATACTGTTTGCATGCCCACTCAACTTTCTTTCTAAAATGATAACATCATGTATACCCTAATGATTAAACCAAGTGAGCCATGTGTAAATCCTGCATTACCCATACCCAAACATGAATTATTTACAAAATATCATCCCATTCTAATCCTACACCATTATTTTGGATGCAGAGATGGTCCTATTTTATAAAATGGTGACTAAATTATTAATTTAAACAGAAATATCAGTATGCCCACCCTACCCTACCAGATGTCTATAATTTTGCTTAAATGTTATTACACACAGATAGATAGATAGATAGATAGATAGATAGATAGATAGATAGATAGACAGATAGATAGATAGACAGATAGATAGAAATATACACACACAACCTGCTTTATCTGGTGGTATAAAATTATCTGTTCCAGCCTACGTATTTTCATAACCTAGTTCTAGCATACTGGCTTGCATGTTGTGATTATATGGCCTGTTCAAACCTACCCATTTACCTAGCGTAACTTAGTAGCTAAAGCTAGAACATTTAAGTGCAGCATGCATGCAAGATTAAATAAAGACATAAGTCAAATATCACTCTCACATATATACTCCACACCAAAAGCAAACATTCAACAAAGTATTTTTGAGTGGCCTGTTCTGTCACATGCATACTCCACGCCAAAAGCAAAAATTCAGCAAAGGACGTTCCATTGACCTGTTCTGCATGATGCAGTAACATGTCCTATGTCACCCTGTGTATATTTCCAGTAAAACATCCGTAAAAAAAGGCAACAGTGTGTTCCTACACTATGCATACTAGATTAATAGTTTAGTTCCATTATTATAGGTAGAAGCCTTTTCCAGAAAGCCAGGAAAAAGCAAATAAGCAAATAAAGTTTACGCTAGCCAACATATGACAATGCTTCATCACCCTTTTTGGGAGGAAGGTGTATTTGTGTTTGTTTGGAAAAAAATATATTTTTTATTAGCTTTCTAGTAGAACCATTGCAGTATCTGCGGTAAAAGTGTTTTTTTTTTTTTTGTTAAAGACATAAGGAAATGTATTGTCAAGTCTTCTTTAATTGTAGGTCAGAGTTACTGTGAAAGAAAAAAATGGTTGTCAATGAGTATTTGAAGATGTGAGAGAGACAGGAGACATGGGAATAAATGTGAAATCTTGGCAGCCTGCTACACTGGTATCCCTTACTTATTTTAAAAAGATTTTACAAATATGTGTGCACATATGGGCACAGAGATGTATGCACATGCATGCACCCACACAAACACACAAGCACACATACACATATAGACACTCGTATACGCATGTGTACACACACACACACACACACACACACACACACACACACGCACCCGCACACGCACACACGCACACACACACACACACACACACACACACACACACACACACAGTGGAATTTATATCCTGGTGCTCCTCTTTTACATCAGTATTGTAGAAATGCAATATAATTCATCTTTTCCAGGCAACTTACATTTTCTTTTTAATACAGAATTCTGAATGGATTAGTTCACTTTGGAATCTCAAAATACTGAAATATTGAATTTCAGTATCTCAACATCAAAGTGTCGAATCTGCAGTTACGCAAATCTTCAGAATATCGAATACGGAAATCTCGAACCTGCAGTAGTGATGGCGCATTTGGTAAGTGCAACATTTTTTAAGGATTTTGGGGAGGGTTTGTATGTGTGTGAGTGTGTTGGGGAGTTTTAGGTGTGGGTTAAGGTAGGTAGGTAAGAGTGTGAGTGTGTAAGTGTTGAGAGTGGTCATGTTTGTATGTATGTGATGTGTGTATGTGTAAGGGGGTGTAGAATGTGTGGTAGTGGGTTTGCTGTCTTCCGGTCTTCAGTGTGACCTCGGAGTTAGTATATAATATTTATATGTATATATATATATATATATATATATATATATATATATATATGTAGGGTGGGTATGGGGGGCACAGCCCTCACATGGGGGTGCAGGGGGGCTTCCCCCCTGCTTATAGCAAGGGTGTGTGTGTGTGTGTGTGTGTGTGTGTGTGTGTGTGTGTGTGTGTGTGTGTGTGTGTGTGCGTGTGTGTGTGTGTGTGTGTGTGTGCATGTGTGCATGTGTGCGTGTGTGTGTGTTGATTTTGTTCTCTGTGTGTCTTGGTTTCATTCCCTGTAGTGTCTGGAGGAAGGTGTATTTGTGTTTGTTTATGTGGTGTATTGTTTTTGCACTGTTTGGGGCTTTAAATTTCGCAGTTTTGAGGTTTCGGGTTTGTGAGTTTTCTGCTTTATATCTTGAGATACTGAAATTCGATATTTCAGTATTTTGGGATTATTAAGTGAATATATATATATATATATATATATATATATATATATATATGAATATATGAATTTACTTCCTAATCAAACACCCAAATGTTCGACTTTCACATGGCAGAGACCATATGATCAAACATTTGAATGTGCAAATATGTGGGGAAAAAAAACCTAAACATTGCTAGCAGGGGGGCAAGCCCCCATGCACCCCTCACACCCCCTGCTATTTAAATATACGAACTCCGAGATGGCACTACATTGGGGTAAAGGGAAATCTTCCCATTCCGTGCTCTGTGTTAGTGTTTTGGATGTTAGTGCTGTAGGTGACAAGACTGTATGAGCAGTTTGTTTTACAATAAAGGATCATCAGTCCTTTTTCCTACAGCTTGACTATTTATGGCTGTTTTATGTTCAGTGAGTGAGTGGAATGGAATTTGCAGTCCTTGCATTTTTTTAAATACATCGGCAATATGAGTAGACAAGTGTAATTAACCTCTGGGTTTTTCTTAAATTGTGTGTGTGTAGCAGGGGCGGCTTGTGCTATAGGACTGCAGCCCTCCCACTTAGAAACAAATAAAAATAAAACTAAGAACCACAAAAACAAACATTGTAATTCCCGGAAGTCTGCGCATGTGTGCACGCTCTAGATACATGGGAACACTCTCAGACTGCTTTCTCCACAGTTTAGATAGGGGGAAAGGCATCTCAGCCCTAAGATGCCCAGCAGTCTGCATGGTGGTGATGTCACAGAATGGAGGCACTCCAGACTGCAGCAGCAGGCTGGACCAGTCAAGGTGCACGTAGCAGCTAACGAGGTGCACTGGACCAATTGCAAGGAGGATTTGGACTGTTCTGATATCTAGGGTTGCTCAGCAGCAGCAAATGGACTGTTTGGATATCGGCAGCAGCAAGGTGAGCAGTTATCTAGACAAAGGGTGGATTCAGCTCATTGGCAAGGTGTGTATGTGTGTAATGCCCCAGTTGCTATATACTGGTGGCTAGAGCAAACTCATGGTGGTGTGGTAGGGAATACCTCAGGCTTGAACCCTGTACCTTGTATGCAGGTGGTGAGGGCTTGAATTCCCTACCCACCACCATTTGTAAATAATTTGCAGATTTTTGCCTTATATTTGATCTGTTCTGTTCCTCATAATATCTGTGGTTTCTAAATATTTAAATGCTCAGGTATTTGATGGTGCAGTGGTAGTGTTGTTGCCTTGCAGCTTCAGGTTTGATTCTTGGCTGGGGAGCCTTCTGTGTTGGGTCTGCATCTTCTCTGTAGGTTTGCTTTTGTGTCCTCCCATGTTACAAAGACATGTGTCTGCATTATTTCTTCTTGGGCCTCTACTGAAAATTGTTTTTTTGTTCCAAGTCAGACTGTCCTGGTTAACAAATGTTAAACAAAATTGACAGGCATTTGAACTTCAGACTTCAGGTTTCTGAATGTTTATTATTTTTTATATGTTTATATACTATTTGATGGTACAGTGGTAGCATTATTGCCTCACAGCTATAGTTTCTCTGGTTTGGTTCTTGGCTTGGGTGCACTCTGTGTGGAGTCTACATCGCCTGTGTGGGTTTCCTTTGGTGTCCTGCCATCTTACAAAGACATGTCTGCAGTATTTCTCCCTGAGCCTCTACTGAAAATTGTTTTTGTTCTGTCAGACTTTCCTGGTTAACAAATGTTAAATAAGCAAAATTGACAGGCATTTGAATTTCAGACTTCATATTCTTCAGAAAATACATAGTAACACAAAACCTTTTATTCTAGCAATTTTCTAAGTTTGTAAGATGAATATTTGAAATGTGTCCCTATTTTTGGGACTGTATTCCCCCATTACTGGCTTTGTCCAGTTTTTTTGTGCTAAGGTTGACAGCTATGGCAATAACTGAAGTCACTGAATATGTTTGAGGGCTGTATTTCCTCATTACTGGGTTTGTCCAGGTGTTTTGTGCTAAGAGGTTGACAGCTATGATGAGAACCAAATTCACTAAATGATAGCCATTTAAGTTTCAGTCTTCCTCTTTCACAAAGCAGCTGATTTGGCATAGTGGTATGTTGCTCTGACTGTTTTGCACAGGGACCTTGGCAGTAAAATGCATGGTGGTAACACAACATTTTATTCCAGCAACTTTCCAAGATTATACAAGCAATGTTTAATGTGTCCCTGTTTTTTGGGCTTTTGACCCCCCCCCCAATAAATGTTGGCTTTTTCCAGATTTCTTGTGCTACGAAGTTGAGATGCAATTGAGTATTGAGTAGATTTTACAAGGAGCTGAGAGCTGCAGGGGAAGAGAAGTTTAGTGCTGCTTATGCTAAGTCTGCTTGCATTGTTAATAGCACACCAGGGTGTGTACTTGCTTTTGATGCAGAAGGCTGTGGGTTCTACTCCCACATGGGTTGGATGCTGCTGTACTGAAAATGTCCTCTTTGGCGAAGATACTAACTATGAACCTGTTATCAGTTTGCCATCCATTTCCTATTGCAATATTACTAGCTTATCATTTTTTTAATGTAATATAGGCAATTTATTCCTCAGGGCAACAGACACTTTATTTTTCAATGAAACCATTAAATAAAAAGGAGTCTGCTAGCAGCAACCTTTTCATTAGTTACAGATTTCTTTAATGTGGAATTATTTAGATGACTTTTACTTCTTCAGAGATTGTGCATATTTACTGACAATGATGGATTGTAGAAGTTTGAGTAGACTTTTATGATGAAAATGTTCTGAACTGGGCAGTTTTGTCATTATTGGTGCATGCATTTTGTTTCATTGTTTAGTGGAAAACTGTTCTGAATTGGGCAATTTTGTCATTATTGGTGCATGCATTTTATTTCATTATTTACTGGAAAAATGTTCAAAACAATAAATTTAAAACACCCTCTAACAACTGTACTGTATTGTACAAGGAATATAATTTAGTACAATCAGGAAGGTGTATCAAAGAGCACATGTATGTTTCATGTGCAAGGGGCCTATGATTTGAAAACAGCCCAAAATTAATTTTTATCTGCCACTGGCAAAATGTATTTTCTTTGAATGTGGTTTTCAATGCTGTTTCAATGAATGTGAGTTTCAAGGGCAGAGAAGTTTTAATGCTAAGTCTGTTTTCATTGTGAGACTGCATTGCTTTGTTTAGCAGATGTCTTAGTGTTTGTGCTGTAAAATGCAAAATAAAACTTTCAAATGAAGTCCAAATCATAACAGAAGTAAAGCAGTATGCATATTAGTGTTTATGGTAAATGGAGTGAAATTGCCAAGTAATGGATCATTGGAATGGCTGCAGGGAGGAGGCTCCATTCGACCATGATTTTGTGAGGGAGAAGAGAGGCAAACTAAAGACAGCCCCGGCTGAACTATACCTCCCAACTGTCCAGATTTTCACAGAATGAATAGATTTTTGCTTCTTATTTTTGGTTTGTTCCTCATAAAATGTGTGGTTTTCTGGCAAATCATTTAGGAATTAAGTCACTAAATAATGACAGACACTGAGTTTCAGACTTCATACTCTTCAGAAAAATGCATGCTAAGTAAGACCTGTTATTCTGTCAACTGTCTTAGTTTATACAAGAGCAATTTTTAGTACTGTTTATATGTTCCCCCAATATATTTGGCCTTGTCCAGATTTATTGCATTAACAGGTTGAGAGGTACATGCAAATAAATTGCTTTACAGAATTAGGCATAGCCAAACCTCTCAACTGTCCCCAATTTTGGCTCAAAATGTTGCTCTTCCCCTAATAATTCCTCCACAAAATAGCAATTTTGGAAGAAAACATGGAGGGTTTACAATTAAGAAATAACTGTAATAATCAGAGTTTTATTTCAGAAATGCATGTAGATTCTTTTATTTTGTCAGCTGCTCAAGTTAGCAGTACTAATATTTAAAAAGTGTCCCTTCTTTGACAGGTTCCCAGCTGTATTGTGTGGCTATTTTATATTTTTGCATCACATTTTTGGTCCATTTTTCATAAAAGTGTGTTTTTTTGGCAAATTAGTGGCAAATCATTAAAGACTGAAGTTAGAAAATAATGACAGACATTTGAGTTTCAGATTTCATACCCTTCAGAAAATTCATACTAATGCAAGACTTACTATTCTATTATCTTTCTAAGTTTATAAGAGCAATATTTAAAAATGGTCCTTATTTTTGGGCCTTTGTCCCACTTCTATGTATGGCTTTGTCCAGATTTCTTGCTCTGAGGTTGAGAGGTATGATAAATGTGTCAGGGCCATCACAGTCAGCCAGAGACATTTCAAATTGTGACATACTTGTTGCACCCCACTCCCCCATGTAGTGACTCTGGATGTGTCCAAGCAAGGCAAGGAACAGCTATGCAGTGTAAATGTGCAGAGTATCCCCCCATCCAAGGTAGACACAAGTACTACAGTGGCTTCTCATCTGTCCTTGATTTTGCAGAATCGTCTGGTTTCTGTCATATTTTTGTACTGTTGATTTATGCTTATTACTCAAAGTGCCTGTTGCTCTGTGTTTAAGTAGCAATGATTTAATGACCATCAGGTAAGCTTGTCTGAGATCGTAAGATGCAAGTAAGCTTTAATAAGCATACTGTTAAAGAACTGCCAACATTGAAAGCCTTTCTGTTGTTGCCATGCAGAGAATACTTACATAACTAGATAATGTATAAGCCTTGGGTATTGAAATGCATATGACAGCATTTGTAATAAAGGACAGGATTACATTATTTTAAGAAGCTCATTACACATATTGGAGACTTCCAGTCATCTCTGCAGGCTTTACCCATAAACTAAACAGAATGACAATCTATCATGTGTGGTCCATAACCTGTACAGTAATCCTTTAAGCAATGTATATTGAGCTTGTTTCTTGTTTGCATTTCATTTTTTACTTTGATCATGTTTTCCCCATGAAACAAGTAGATAGTTGTCAGGCAGCAGGTCTTTTTTGGATAAGAAACATATTTACAAGTGGGGGCATCACAGAGATTGCACTTTCAGCATGTTACTTGGTACTTTAATAAAGCTGAATATAAATTATAATTAGAACTGCAGTGCAAGGAGAAGTGGTTTGAGTTGAGTGCTGCTTGTTTTTCTTATACTTGATTTTGACTGGCATTCCATTAATGTATTTAAAAAGTAATTTATTTTTTCATGCCTCACAACCTTTTTGTTTCCATCTAGATATTAAGTAAGCTGTCATGCAGCCAATGCACTGAAATATTTTTATTCTTCTACACTTCATTTTGTCTTGATTGGACTCTCATAATGACAGTTTGGCACCCAGGGCAGCATATTTAATTAAAGTTAGTTTTTGTGGTTTTGAGCATAGCTCCTCCCCTTTCTAGTTGGTTGCACCCCTTCCCATTGACCCCACTCATTCAGCTGTCTCCTGCAGCCCCCCTTTGATTTGAAGTCACCAGCCGCCACTGGTGTGTAGTCAAAAAAGGCTTACAAACTCATACCCTTCAGTTAAAATCTAAATTAGAGGATCTGAGGAATTGTGTAAGGCGAAATAATCTACATTTTGTTGGTTTAACCGAAAAAGTAGAGAGTCTACATTCTTTATAGTTTATCCAGTGTGAACTCACCTAAACAGTTGGTCTAAAATCACCATTAATTGTGGAAACTGCTGTTGTTAAATTCATAGACTCCAGTAACTAAGAAGCTGCCTTTGAAAAGCCTGTGAAATGGGAGTTAACTTCAAATTAGCCAGATACATGGTTCAAGAAGAACCAGAGTATAATAATTCACTTTATCTGAAAAGAAAGGCCCTTGTGATATACCTCCAGTGCTACAGAGAGACAGGCTTTCAGGTTCAGCTCAAATACCCTGCCATTTTTTTTTATTGTAAAGGAAATACTCAGCTTACCTTTCAAGAGCCATTAGAGGTGGACAAACTTTTGAACACTTAGCCCAAAAACATGTATGCTGAAGTAATTTTTAAACCTCCAGCTTCATCTTTAAACATAAAAAAGAGACAGGCTGGTAAATAGCTCCCTTAGTATATTTACAACAATCAAGAGGTGCAAGGAATTACCACGTATACTCATGGATTATGTTTCCCATGCCAAACAGAATTCACAATTGTTTTGAACCTTGAGCAAATAGATCCAGCTTGACAGAAAGCTGTGCTCCTGATGACCTCACATTTTCCATACCAGAGAAACAATTTGAAGAATTAGCTTCTTTGGAGAGGTCATATGATAACATTGTATACAGGGAAGCTACTAAGGATGACAGCATGGCAGTTATCACTCATCTTAGTACTTGAACTGGAGTTAAAATCTATTACGAGCAATCTGCGATCATTAGTGGAAAATAGGATGGCCTTAAGAAAGAAGTTGATTTCATGTTTTTCCCTTGATCTTTGCTTTTTATTTATCATAATTCAAGTTTATAATGCAAAACCTGATATGCCTTCCTATGTGGGTGTATACTTTAATACAGTTAGTTAACTATGTGTTATGCTTTGCTGCTGCTTTAAAGACGGGTCACCTTCTGGTGTTAGCATATGGTACGGCAGCTTCTTTGATATAGGTATGTCTGAAAATTTATGAGACAAAAGTGCTATGGTTGATAGTGATTAAAGAAAGGGTTAGCCTAATTCTTAATAGATTTTTACTTGATATGTACCTATCTCAGTTATTTGGAATATATTTCCCTATGAGAAGAGTTGCCTTTTGGTAATGTCATTGAACTGTCTTTGTAAGGCGTAACACTATATCTACCTTTGTCCTTGTTGTTATTGTTTGCTTAGTTTTTTTTATTTATATAAATATATAAATATATATATATATATATATATATATATATATATATATATATATATCTACTGCTATTAGGAGGAATGTACACTACCTTTACCACACTGCCACCATACTTGGAAATATTACCCCAAAGGTTAAGAACTGCAACAGTTTTTAAACAGATTAGCTGTAATGTTAAGGGAATGTCTTAACACTATGGGAGACTAAAGCCATATTACAGCATTTGATTTATGACAATCTCTGTTTCTGTGTTTCTACAAGATAGAAAAGTAAAATGTAAACATGCTGCAGCTCTTTTCTCTAAACGCTTGGACACCTGGACACCTGGCATGCTTCATGTCCTACCACTGTTGCTAAAAGGACCGTAATCAATTGTTGAACAAATTCTTGGGATTGTTGGTAGAAAAAGAAATCCATGACAAAACTGGGAGGTGGGTGGTGATTATTTATTCTATGTTCTCAGTTTGGACATGGATTATTGGTTAACTTCTGTGGCCTTAATGAGAATGACACAGTACCACTATTGTCTTTGACTAAAGCAAGAAAATCCTTACTGCTTTTCCAGGGTATGCTTTTAATGGGAAGATAATTTAAAATAATCTTAATCCCATGGATGGATAAGTTGTCAGCATGGACATGTAGACTGCCTAACGTCACCCAGGAACTAAAAAAAATGACCCTGGCAAGATGGAGCAATGGTTTGTGACTTGTAAATAGAAGTAATCCAAAGCACAAGCATGTATCACACTTTATTTTTTATTATGGAATAATGGTTTTAACATGGTTGGGCACATTAACATATGGTGGACTAAATGGATAAATGGTGGTACCTTATTTGTAATGGATCTAAGTTTGGCTAAGTCTAAATCAATCATGCTGTTAAAAGATCTGAATAAACATTTCCTGCAAGAGGACATTACATGGAGACAATACCTGAAAACTAGGGCAACAGTGGGGCCTGATTCAAACTTATTTTCACAAAAGTTATGGTTGCCACCCTAAATGATAAGCCAAGCTAACAAGGATGGTGATTCACTAGGTTCAGAGAATAAGTTAAATAGCTCTTATGATTATGCCACTCAGTCCTCATATAATATTATGCGGGAACTAAAACTAAAATAGGCTGCATTTTGGATCCACAAAATTCCTACCTGTATTTCATATAAATAACTGAATTCATTATATGATTCATAGCTCCTCACTTTATACAACTTTACATTTTTTTAAGTCATTCCACTGCTGGTAAATTATTCCAGTACAATTATTAAAGTGTGGGTCTTCTATGTCTGATTAGTGCTGGCATTGTCATGCTATGGAAGCAAATTATTTTCCTTAAGTTTGGACCTGTTCAGTTGTACAACCTATGAGGCAAGTAATAACAAAAGACATTATCAAGACTGTATATGTAAAGCTTCCGGATGTTAGTAATGAATGTTCTAGTTACTGGGTTTACCATTGTTTGGTCATTACATGCCATCTGCAGTCATTTTTTGGATCCACAATGAGGTACTTGCTATTGTTGCTCTGATTTTGGTCATTGGAAATCGACACTTAAGGACTGGAAGCCTATTTTTCATAAACTGGCGTTCAGTTTGGAGGGACGGTCTAATCTGAACTTAGACATAAATTTGTGGCATAAATCCTTGTCATCATTGCTGTTTCTAACAGATAATGAAGATATATGATGTCTCAATGTTATTTGGTTTTGAATTTCTCTTATAATTTTGTATAGCAATGGTTCTTTGGTATGCAGTGCATTGCTGGCTAATGTTTTGATATATGAAATAAATGTTGTTTTATTGATAAAATAAAAAAATAAATAGATGACCATTACTGCATGGATAGAGGTGCCATGCAGAAATTGGCTGAGATGTATTGCCCACATATGCAGGTTCAAGGGATACATACAGTGCGCATCCCTGTGGGCACCAAGGTATGTGCATTTTTGTGAAGGCTAACTATTGGGGCCATTAATTAATTAATTAATTAATGAGGGGGCATAGTGAGTGTATCCCCGCAGTCTGCCTCAAGGATATTTCACAAGTTTCTCAGTGTTATGCTACAGCATGTGGAGGAGTATATGTGGTTCCCACACAACACACAAAGAAGTGAAGCAACACCACATGGACATTTTATAACATTGTCCATCTCCCAGAGGTACTGGGTGCCATCGACTGCACCTACATTTCAATAACTGTCCCACCTGAGGAACAGGGAAAATAGTATAGAAACTGAAGAGGGTTCACTCCATTTAATGCCAGGTGGCCTGCAATGCTGGGTGCAAAATACAGTGCATCAGCAGGCCAAGCAGGCAGAGTCCATAACTACGACATCTGGCATACATCTGACTTATATTATGACATTTTTGGAAGATGATTTTCCTCAGCGCCATTTATAGACAACGCTAAATGTATACTGAAACCATGGCTAATAATGTCACAGTCTGTGGTATTCTTATTGGTGTCATTAGCTTTGGCACTAATAAGAAACCTACAGATGATGGCCAAGAATACATACAACACCAGGCTGTCACAGACCTGACTTATTGTCAAACATGCTTGGCTGTTTGAAGCATGCTTATGCTGTCCAGATGTCTCCAGTTATACTCTGCAGTATGACCCTAAAATATGCAGTAAAATGTTTGCAGTGTGTGTGTAATTACATGAGATATTCTTAAGCAAACATATGCAGTAGGAGAGAGAGACTTTGGGATGGAGGACATTTCAGGGTCTGCAGAGAAAGAGGCACTACCTATGGAGGAGCAGCCACAGTGGTCAACCATGAGAGTCGGAGGCCATTGGAGTATGCTTTGACCCTAGTTAAGACACAGCACATGGTTCACTACTATGAGACACATTAAACATACAATCAACAATAACAGTGATGCACACAGTAACAAACCAGGCTGTGTTATACCATGCATGGACTAGTCACACTGTGCATCAGACATAAGCTACCTAGATGACAGAGACTTGAGGACATGGCAGGGCACAGTTGTTATCTTATGCACAGGTAGGGAAGGCCACAGCGACTGCTGTCAACAATGGGCAGAGATTGTGCGTGTGCGTGTGTGTGTGTGTGTGTGTGTGTGTGTGTGTGTGTGTGTGTGTGTGTGTGTGTGTGTGTGTGTGTTTATCTCGGGTGGATGAGAGTTCAGAGCCAAGAGGAATAGTCAAGGAGAGGGTGGTGTAAGCATTATGGTGTAACTAGGCAGTGTTTGGCACTTCTGCTGGGTGTGCAAAGATGCAGCATTGTTTTAATGTATGACAAACAAGTCAATGGGATCTTACAGAAAATATGTGTGCTGACAATTTATGCCCCTATCCATGGGGTCCCCTCTCCAGAAAAGGTCACAAGTATGACCCATAGCACACACAGAGGATGGAATGCTTCATGAGTGTCAATGGCAGGATGCACTACAAATGATCTCAACACAGCGCCCCATCCACAGCATCCCACAGTGCCCACAACACTGGATAGAGATATGGAGGTGGTGGCACTATAAGTTTGAAACTGTGCTTTCACCTTAGCTTCCCTACCAGAAGTGGAGGAGGATTGGCTATGTGAATGGCACTAGCCTTGATGGGAGGCTGCACAGGAAAATCTGCAGCATACAGACTCCTTACACAGATTATCCAGTATACTACATCAAGTGGACTAGGTCCTCCCATAGGTCATCATGTAGGCCAAGTACCACACTAACCAGCTCTGCTAAAGCTGCGTTTGTCTCTGCTTGTCCCTGTATAATGACTCAATGCAAATGTTGAGTAGTAGCCATAGAGATACTCAGATCAGGAAAGGGGCAGTACTCATGGCACTGACAGCCACCAGTATGCTGGCCCCTGCTGCCATACCCTCACTCAATGCAACTGGCAGTAAGGAAGGCTATCATCCCTGCTGAAGAACAGAAAGCTAATGTTCAGCCAAGTCCTGTCCTTCTGTTGCATCCAGTTCTTCACACCTTGTTACTCAGAGGTGGGTTGCACAGGCACAGGAGCTGTGTCCATAGTACAAAGACAGGATATGGTAGGCATATTACCTGTGTCTACTGCAAGCACCATGATTGCTGATTTTACCAGGATGTGGCCACCATCATTATCAGGTTCAGACAAGTCCTTGACATAAGCCATGCCTATATCCATAGTAGAAGAACTTGACAAGGCAACACCTGTGCAAATACATAAGCATAATCAAGTATATTAATGCACCCTTCACAGCCCAGTAAAGATAAACGTCTATAACAGAGTGCATAGAAAATCTAAAGTTAATGTACCTCGAACTGAAGGACACTGAAAATGTACTCCCAATTCTCATATAGCAAATATATGCCATGGTCATTAGGTGTATGGCCCTGAGTCAGGCAGGTTGTAGAAATTGCCCACAAGTTAGATAATACCCAGCTAGGGCATTGCCAACCGATATGCAAAGTTATATATGCAGTTCTGCTCTCAGGTCAAGTGCCATTAATGATTTATGCACTGTCTGGCTCACCCAGTTGGAGGTACCAAGACCTCCAATGTATAGTTAATGTCAACTTAGTCAAAAGACCATCACCCATTGCCCTTGTTCCTGTGCCAGGCAGACTGCCTTGCTGTATGCATGAGCAAAGATGTCTGTCGCCCTTTATTGAACCTCATCATGTTTTTTTTTTCTTTGACTACTAACTGCACTGGCCTGTTCCATATTCCTTCCAGACATGTTGCCAAAAGATCCAGTCTAATCTAAGATGTCAGAGCATCCAACAAACATGCTCATTAACACCCTTCAAGAGGATTTCATCCTATGCCAACATATTCTTCCTCTTTCTGCTCCTGGGAAGCATCTCTGCCCTTAATCATAACTATATTTGTATATAATACCTTACATATCACCTAGGTTAGTTGGAATCTATTTTCCCTCTGAGAAGAGTTGCCTAGTGATTAGCAAATGGTCTACAGTAAGCTGCAGAACTGGGACTAGAGACTTCCGAGAGAAATATATTCAGAGCTGTGTCTAGGGAGGTGTGAAATTGGCATCTGCCATAGGCATAAGTTATTAGGAGCTGCAACTGGCATGATCTTATTTTTGTAACAACAGACATTAAAGACTTACAGTATTTTCTTCTATACCGCATACTCTTGGCGTGGAATGGTTTCAAGATTATTTAACCCGAGTTGAGAGTTTTGACACCAACACAGTCAAGGTTATAGGTACCCTTATGGAATTCATTTTAGACAACAATTACATTTTATTTGATGGCTGTATTTATAAACAGAATACA